>NC_052357.1:63846018-63875241 GCF_009727055.1 Benincasa hispida | reverse complement strand
TATTTTTTTTCGTTATTTTTTTTTAGTTTCTTCTTCTTCCTTTTTTTTTTTTTTTTTTAAGTGTGTTGTATTTTGATGTTTTTTTTTTTTTTTTTTTTTTGTATTTCTTCTTCTTCTTCTTCTTCTTATTTTTATTTTTATTTTTGTTCTTTTTTCTACATTTCATCTTCATTTCTTTTTTTTTTTCCTGCATTTCTTTTCACAGAGCATCGAGCATCAAACATCAAACATAGAATATAGAGCATTAGAGCATGTAGCATCAAACATCAAACATAGAGTATAGAGCATTAGAGCATTAAGCATCGTGTGAACTTCTGAATTGAGTATAGAATGTACAACATAGATCGTAGAGCATTGAACATTGAGGATCGAACATTGGGTGAACTTTTGAATGAAGCATAGAATGTAGAGCATAGAGTATCGAGCATCGAGTTCGAGTACCGAGTATATAATATAGAGCATCAAGAGTCGAGTATTAAGAAAATTTATGAATTGCAGTGTGCGGATGGTTTTCAGGGTCGAATAGGTAAGTACACAGGGTGCTACTTAGCAGAAGGCAATTTTTCATTCAATTTCAAAATGATACCCATTTTTTATTTTGTCCTCAAAGGTCATCCATACAAAAAAAAAAAAAAAAAAAAAAAAAAAAAAAAAAAAAAAAAGACCTCCACACCAAAGGCATAGTTTCAGTTCATTATTCCACGTCCTTTTACATGTAAAATGAACATAAAATTCACACTTAATTTAGTAAGCAATACACCAACTCTGTTTTTATTTTAACAAGAAACAAACTTTTCGTTACAACAATCACAACTTAGTAACTTACAAACACGTTGAATTCATACAAGCTTCTACAAAGAGAGCAAGTGGTATACATGTCTTAAAATTAAAATTAGTAATTATCTCAAAATAAAAACAAATTAAATTATGCATAAACCAACTTATGAAATTAGTGTCATATCGTTAGTTTTCTATATGACCTTGGGGTGAATCTGTACATTTCACTCTGATTATTTTACACAGCCACTCACATCCTAAGTCTTTGATGGAATTAAAAACTCTCTCATTTAGATTAAAGTTTTCACAACTTTCAAACTCAGCTCTTGTTGAAAAGTCAGGAAGAAAATGACCTGATATTGAGACATACGTACAGCGAATTGAAGCTTTGTTAAGTCTATCCAAATGGATTATTGCGAAACGATGGAGCAATTGGATTTGTGTTAGGTGCTGGATATCTGCTACTCGGCTGCTGAGGTGTGTTATTGAAGGAGCCAAAAGCACTTGGGAAGGAGGTTCCTCCTACTCCCTGAGGTCTGCAAAGACAAAAATAATTATTATGTTTTTTTTTTTTTTTAACGTGGTTTCGATGTTGTAAAAATGTGTTTACTCCTTGAGAGATCGAAGTTTGAATCCCTCAACTCCTATGGTTGTAATCATCTTAAAGAGTAAATATATTTTAGAGTTATATTTTTGTTTAAAATAAGACTTTGACAATATACTAATAAAATGTTTATGTGATATATGTATTTGATTGGAGATAAGAATTTTTACTACTATAATAATATGAAAATTTTCAATATACTACTTATATTCATAATTGTATCATCAATATTTGAAAATGACAAGGATCTATATTAAAACGATATATCAATTGAGTGATCTAAGAAATGAGAGTAAAGAAACAAAAAAGGCAACACGAAATTCTTGATATAGACCAAGTTAAGATTATAAAGGAGCAAACAACTAGAATAACTAATAGGTATTGTATGTGAACCCATTATATTTAAGGACGTGAGGTAAATAGAAATATAAAGATGACACTCAAAAGTTAAACGTTGAAGCTCATTTCCATCCAAAAGGATCTTTGGGAAGGCCAAATTCCTTAATCAAGAGAGATGTTTCCAACTAGAAAAATATTGGTCGCAAAGCTGAATAGAAATTAACATGGCAGAAGAGAAAAGTAATCGTAATGTAATGTAAGATTGACATGAACTCAGTAACTTACCTCAAAGACGGAATACTCCCGTAGACCTGTTGCCCCAAGTATGTACCTGAGACTTATTTAAAGGAAAATGAGCCTCTGAAAGATTTAATGGTGACTGAAAGTACAGCAGATGAAGGAGATGGTGAGTTTCAATAGAATGAAGAATCTTACCTGAATATTGGGCTTCGTGTTGGTAGCCATATCTCTGCGTTGAGCCACTAAGAGCGGGCATGCTAGTGGGAGCACTCTGCAAGATGGAGTAAAAGGAAATAACATCACAGATTAAATAACAACAAATGACTCAACTCTAATTATGCATGTAAGCTGTGGAATGGGGAAAACCATAGCATTGCAATGTATCCAATGTTTCACATCTTAAAGTAGCGATAACCGAATGGTGGAAAACAATGGAAGACACTCGGTGAGTTTATGTTGTCTATAATTAGGATAGCCAATAAACCAAAGCCTTGAATATTATCCCAGTAATATTACCATTACTATGCATCCCAAGTGGCACATATGTTTATGCATCTCATCCTTATTACACACATAAAAAAGAATTAAAATATTTCAAAAAAGAAAAATTTATCACATAAAAAATTATGATTGGACAATTTGGTGAGATGCACAAAGATGGGTATTGTCGTAGATGCACCTAAGTATTTTTCAGAATGAACCCTACGATTTGTACATGAATGCTAAACACAAGTACACATATGGACAAAAGCTTGCTTCATTCCAATCCAGAACTAAATTCCCATCTAAGTGAGAGATATTTGCTAAATTTGTCTGATACAAGTTGAAGGACCGGAGGATCGAGCAAAGAAGTCAGATGCAAAAAGGCTACTAGTGGATGAAAGGGAAAGAGAAAAATCATTAAATGTCTGATTATTGTTCATACGTGTGAGTAAAATCTACTCTTTTCATCATCGAGATCAAATGGGTTTGTTGGTCTTGCAGCCTGCAAACACAGATGATAGATTAACTATCTACTAAGTATTTTGGAAGAGAAAAGAAGACAAAAAAAACACGACACACAAACACCATCACTTTGTCTTATATACCACTGGGGTAGGATAATACTGCAAGTTTTGACCCATGACATGTTGAGTTCCAGTCTGCCAACCTGGATGTGAGGTGCGAACTTGAGGGTAGTTAACAGTAAAAAGGTCCTGCAAACAGAAGTATGTATTGTTACAGAAAAGCATCAGTAATGAATGAAACATATTTAAAATCATTACCAGAGGAAGTTCCTTTCTTCCACAAGAAGAGCTCTTTTCTGAAGATGGAGGTTGGGATCCAACTCCATTGGTGGTACCCTGAGCTGGTTTTGAATCAGGAGCAACTATCTTGTCAGTTGAAACACTTGAATATCCTTGAGCATTTGATTCCGATGAAGAAGTCCACTGCAGCAAATAGATTGAGCCGCAAAGGCAGCAATATGTTAAGAAAATTTAAGGCAGACTTGAGCTTAATTTCTTCAGATTGGAAACTCACATCAAGCAACTCACTTCAAAATTTGGAACAGCAGCTGGAGTCATCAGTTGTGAATTCAAACCAGTATCTGCAGAAGGATAATCAAAAGTCTGTTTTTGCTGCGTGCTTGGAAGCTGTAGTCCATTAAGGACTTTTAGTGCAATATCACCACCATTATTGGATGTGAGTTGCGGAGGGCTTGCATTAGAAGATTGCAACACTACACTTTCATTAGACCCAGCTACAGAAGCTTCAACGCTGATTGGTAGTGCTGTCTGCCCCATAGTGAAATCTGGTGTAAGAGTACTTCCAGAAACGGTTGCTGGAGTATGGGCATTTCCAGGTCCATCATTTGGATTATTATCAGCTCCAGTTGATGGTACTGATAATTCAAGAAGCAAAGCTTCCAGAGTATTTGCATTGGGGGCTGTTGATGTGCTTTTCGTTGAAGATGGCTCAAAGGCGTTCCATTTGTCATTGTTAGATGAAGGCATCTGTTGGGTCTGTGATGCGGCAGCAGCATCAGAAGGCTCAGAGCTGATGCCAAGATCAATTAGGCTCCCTACGTTGTCTCTTTTAGTTTCCACGGGATTAACACGAACAACATTCTGGTAATGGGAGGATGCAGCATAATGGAAGAAGTCAATTTTAAAATTGAAGTACAAGCTAATACTAAAAGGTCTAGTTTCTGTGTAAAGAAATTACAAACCCAATCAATTGAAAGATCAAATCTAGAATCTTAAGCATGGTTTATTATGTACAAGGAGAACAGCTAATCTTAAACTTAATCTTAAGAAAAAATTGCATGCAGAAACTCAGTACACAGCTTATAGTATGCCAAGTATTTTGCTCAAAATACTGCAAAATTGACATCACAGAACTAATGATACCCCTAATCAGAATGAACAAGAACACTCAAACATCCAGCAACTTTATCAGCTACAAACCTGATCAGAGCCACCAGCGTCTATTCCTTTATTGGTTCTTACATCCTCCTCAACTCTTCGAGTAGGTTCATTTTTTCCGATTGTAACTTTATTATTAAATTCAACTGCAAAAGAAGACTTCTCTAAATTTTCTTGACTGCGACTAAACTGGATAACTGCCTTGGAATCTCCATTTGGGAGCCTACGAATTCCAGGTCTGTCATCTTTAATTCTGTCATCTACAACCTCAATGCGTGTAAGGCTTCTCCTATAGCCTCCATATCTGGAGTTTTCTTTTGAATACCGAGGACTGCTTCTCTCATCATAGTAAAAAATTGGACTCCTGTGTTCCCTCTTTGAACTAGATCTTGGCATTTCAATTTGCAGGTTCTGTAATCCACCATAATATGGAGTAACCTTTCTCCTTTCTTGGGATGAGTCCTTGTCAGTCTGTATTATATGAAACATTCTGTCAACATATGGAACCAATTTTACTAAGAGTCTCCAGTATACAGAATTATTCGTCAGTGTTGGTTTAAATCCAAAAATGCTTATAGCGAAGAGAACTTTCCTAAAATTCAAAATGTCAAGATGAAAGTGCAAAATAAACAAGAGATGAAAGATATATTAAAAATTTGCAGGGAAGAGGATTGCATACACATGAAAAGATTTCCTCTATCATTGAGCTTAAAGGAAATTAAAGTAATTCAAATTCGTGAATGCCGAGCATAGCAACAAGCAAAATGAATGTTAACCAAAATGAGTAAACACGTTAGAAGAGAGCTTACAAGTCTCAACCTCGGGAGCTCATCACCACTTTTCTCACCAGAGTATTTCCGATCAACATAAACATGCTTGATGAAATCCCGAAGCCGATGGAGATTGCTGCTAGAAAATATAGGAATTAGAGGAAATTATATGCCAATTACAGCATGTATAAATATATAATGAACTCGATAACCTGTTTTCTGGATAAGAATGTCGCTGAGGATCCCATGTTTTCAGATATATCTCCCGTGCTCTCTATATAATGACAGCTTAAAGTTAGCGGCATAAGGGATGTTAATAATAGATAAGAAAGAACAAGTGAACATCAAGGCAACTGCATCTGACCTCATTTCCCGCAGTTTGAAGAGCAGCCACCTCTTCTGCCGTGAATTTTGCCATTGACACTGACTTTACTCGGTGAGTGAACTCACGACTGGAGAGTCATGAAATTGAACCAAGATAAGCAATTGCAAAGTATCTTTCCAAATTCAATTTATACACATTGGTTATAAAATAAAAAAATAATAAAAGAAAGAGATATGGAACCGAGAATTTTCACATATACAGATAATTAAACCGTCATTTCAATACTTACTGTACTCCACTACAGTTTGTACATACAAATGTCAAGAATGTTGTACAGACGTATTGCGGTCCCTGTTGAAGAAGATATATGTAAAAGTAAAATATAATGTCATTGATAAAATTTATAATTATGGACAGAAGGAAGGATTATGAATGTAATCAAATGTCTGTGTCAATTGAGTATCGATAACCAGCTCATGTTAAATAAACTCAAGTGACAGTTATCGATTGTATAGAACCACATATCAGTGTCCCAATTAACTCAGGTTGCATATGCTCTCAATAAATTAACAGTTTGCTACAGAATTGGGGTAATTAATAGCATACGCATTGCTATCAATATTGCACTCATAGGATTGACTACTGACTCCAAAGTAATTATGTAACAAGAGCATGGCGAAATACTGGCATTAGGTTTGACTGAACTGTCTGCACAGCGCTACTTATTGCTTGTCCTCTATATATATACACTAAGATTAACATTATAAATCGAATTGAAATCTAATTGTACATGGAACTCTGACACATATTATTCAAATGAATTAATTTGATCAACTATTTAGCTCAAGTTTGGGGACAGTTTCCTGGTACACCAAACTTTGGCGTTCCTCCCATTAATTAACAACCCTGTAGTTTCTCTGCTTTAAATTACATTCACCAATAACAATCCTTAATACGGCCTAGCCACTATACCAAGTTACCAGTTACCATACCAGACTATTGCAGTTAATACATCTTCGGTTCCCTGGAAGTTTCAAAAGATTACGTATGGTCCTTTCAATTTTCTCCTCTTCCTTGATGCGACTTGCCATGTTACAAACTTCGAATCTTCTTAATAAAAAAAATTAAAAGGTAAGAATGTAACTTCCGATAAATCACAAATTGAATAGCAATCAAATCGATCTGAATCTTTCCAAATAGGAGGAAAACAAATTCTACATTTCTAAAACAATCAGAACAAAAGATCCTCCAAACGGCTCAAACGATTCATTATACAAAATTTCGCTTCTCCTTTCCAATTAAGTCCTCGATTTCCTGAAACGAAACAAATACAAAACGCGATGGTGAGAACATACCTGATCGAGAATGCAAATTAAGAACGAAATGGCATGGAGAGGACCGCAAAAGGAACCAGGGGAAGATCGCAAATGCGAAAGAGAGTAACAAGAACAGAGAAACGAGCGAAATCGCAAAGAATAGCAGGGACAAAGGTGTGAAGGGAATAGGTTCAGACATGTATACGAGAAAGTAGGTTGGGGCTTCAATGGCGGGAAGGCGGAGCGGAGAAAGAGGCCGTTATTAACGGCTGGCTGGGAAGTTTTGGGCTTATTGTTGCATATTGCTATCTACATAATTATCCCTCTGGAATAAAATATTTACAAGCGTATACCCTCCTTTTCGAGAATTTAAATTTAAATTTTCATTAATCAAAGGTTAAAGTTTGTAACTAGCATAGGCATATATTATAAAGTTATTAGTTCAAATTCCTCCTAAACTCAAATTCAAATTCCTCCATTCCAAATGTTATATTGTCATATTTACGTGGCGTACCATATGGCGATATGAATTGAAAGTGTGGGACACGGGATATGAATGTATGTGAGACAGTGTTTCATGGAAATTGTTGGAAATGAAAATTTGTTGTTGATAATGAAGACTGTAGGTTTAAAATATAGAGATAATTGCCTAAAAGATCTATTTTAAAAACTCAAAATGCCGAATGAACTAAATTTGAAAAAAAAATGTCAAATGACCCTTTGATGATGTTATGATCACCTGAAATTACAACATTGCTCTTGTTTTCTTCTCCATATTCTTTTTCCTTTTTTTTTTCTTTTTTTTTTCCTCTTCCTTTCTCCCGATTTCTTCTACATCTTCTTCTTCTCCGACTTCTTCTCGATTGCATCTTCTTCTTCTCCGACACACACGAACAGTTTCGAAGAGAGTGATTGTTGATGTCAAGCACCAAGTGTGATGAAAGGAAGAGCGAAACCGTAAAGAATGGAAGAGCGCGACCAACAAGAGCGAGATCGGCGAGAGCGAGACATCGACAAGAGTGAGACCAGCGAGAAGGTAAAGAAAAATGGGTTTTCTCAACATGCGAGAGCGAGCGAGAGCTAGATTATTTTTTCCAGATGTGCGCGAGTATATTTTGGTGGTTTCACTCCAATTTAATGTCATCAAAGAATCATTCGACATTAGTTTTAAAAAAACGGAGACATTTCGCATTTTTTGTCTAATTTTTGGGTCATCCATCTGTCCGACCTTAAAAATATACATTGGAAATAATAAAGGAAATAAACAATGAAGATAATTGTGATCGAAGGTAAATGTGGAAATCAAAACTCGGTATATGTATAATATATATATTGCAAGTTTTGAACGGAGAAGATGATTTGGTACTATGATAAAATAGTTACGACTATTTATTGAAAATTTTCGTTAAAATCATTAGTAATCAATTTTATACACGCATGTCTTCAAATTCTATACAGTATACATTAGTTACTGCATTGATTTTTATCTCATTTTAATAGAAAAAAAGGTCTCCAAATGATTTTTTTAACCAATTTTGAAATTCAAGGAAAAACAGGAACATGACACTTCAAAGTTCATGGGTATTCTTTAAAGCTAGAATAGGGAATATTTTATCATTTTTAACAAACTCATCTAACCTCAAAAGAACAAACAAACACAATTATACAACTTGTTCAAAATACATTAGAAAACTTAACCTACTTTTGGAGAAAATAAACGGTAAAAAAATTCAGGCAAAAATTAAAAAAACGGATCCCAAGAACCAAGACAGTTAATTTTTATTTTTTTTAAAACAGAAGACCAAACACAAAATAATTATTTAATTAAACAACTTGCGAAAAACTCAAGATGTCACCTGAGACAAACAAGTTGCAATTCAAGATATTACTTGAGAAGCTTGTAATGCCAATCAATAATTTACAATCAACAATTGTCTATTGAACTCGAACAATAATAATAATAATTTGTGAGAAAAAAAAAATCTCTGAGAGGCATCATCAGAGTAGCAATAGCATAAACAGTAGAGTTTGTATTTACAGAGAAATATGCAATGGCATTGAAGAGATGATGTATTATTTAAGCTAGATGCTCATTTGATGGATGGGAACACTTTAGAAACTGAAGGTTAAGAAGAGAAATGGGGAAGCTTTTAGGGGGCAAAGTGAAAGAAAATAACAGGGTGAGATGGGGGAAAACTGTACAAATATGGGGAACTCTAAAAAATTCCATACACCCCCCTAAAAACCTGATTCAGTACAATGTTTTGCACTGAAATGAGAGGACTCCTCTCAATCATGCTGGCCTAAAAATAAAACTTTCCTTGTGGATCTGGGAAGCTGTAGCAACAAATGCCCATCCCGTACGGCTCGCGTTGTCGTGTCAGAAGTTTGCTATTAAATCTGCACATTATCGAAAAAAGGGGCTGTACCATTGACGAAAGAGTAGACAAAACCCGGCACTAACAAAATCGTCGAACCTAATCCGCTTGCCATGTGGGCGTAAATCAGTGAGCTCGAGCAATCGGAGGAAGTGATCATCAGGTTTCGTATTTTCTTCACATTTCTATCCATCACCATTGGAGTCATCCTCGGAAGCAGCTTTCATTGCTTCAGCAGTCATGATAGCAACTACTGCCTTGTGAATTGCAAGGTCCGCTCTGTATAGCAATCGCCTGGCCTTTTCTCTCTTGAGCTTAGCCATATTGCGTGCATGCTGAGCAGCACCAGATGCATCGCGGAGCCTGAACTCGTCGAGATCGGAACCTTCCAATTGTTCGAGGATCTGCCTTTGAGATCCATCAAATGGATATCGTCGCAGGCTTGACCACTCAGAATAACCATTGTTCCACCTATTTAACCCGTCTCTCTTTCCAATCATTCTCTGATTGAAAGAAGAAGCCATCCCCGAGTCATATGGAGAAGACCACGCCCCATACTTTCTGGACTTGCTCTTGTGAAGTTTAGGTAGAAAATTTCTCTCCAAACCGTCATTACTCAAAATGCCGCCTTCAAGTCGTGGAGAAAATAAGCTGGATGACGTGTGAATCAAAGGAGAATCTTCCGAAAACTCATAGTTATGGCCTATATAGGCCATCTTATCATCCCCAAGGGCAAACCCATTCAATCTTCTACCTGATACAACAAACCAACTCAAATTGTAAAGCCAAGTCAAGAGAATCGATAACTACAAAAGAAGTTCAACGTAAAATCGTTCGAGATAAACAAAAATAATCAGATGAATCGGGTAAAAATGGACAATAGAATTTACCAAAACCATGCAATCCATCCTGATCATAAGCCATGGAATTGCTATGAGCAGCCACCGAAAACTTCCTGTGCGACCTTTGCTTAGAGCCTTTATTGAAGACTTCCAGGCCTCGGGGTTTCAAACAGAACGCAAACATGGGTGGTTTCTCAACTGATGCAGCCTTCTCATGATATCCATTGCAGATATTGGTGCTGTTTTTGTTAACCGTAGACTCCCAATCTTTTAATTGCTGTTGGTAGGTTTCCCAAAGAGGAGGCTGGAAAAAGCACAAGATGCATTTTTGTATTGTCAATTTTAAAATATATATATAAACAAGTAATCTAGTGCACAAAATAAGAAAATAACGTTGATATAACAAACAGGAGGTCAACAAAGGCTAGGGAATGATTTATATGAAATAAATGCGGGAATATCAGTCTGCCTTTTTCTCATATTTCAATCTCACTAGGAGTCGGTAATTGTTATCGATTTCTTTTTATTATAATTATAATTATTATTTCTATCAAAGCAGTGGCAGGAGGAAGGAAGGCAAACTCATAATGTTCAGGAGTTTAAAGACCAAACAGCTACCTGAAGATGTCGAATTAAAGGCATTCCCTTCCGTCTCCTTTTCTGCTGCCAATACTCAAAGATGGCCTTTGTCAAACCTGAAACCATAGGTTCATTCATCACCTCTGCTATCTCATCATCTGTGAACTCATCACGTTGCTGAGAGTATGCAGCCTTCTCAAATGCATCCACCGTCTTCTCAAACACCTCACTTGGAACCTCTCCCAAGCCACTACTACTGCCAACTTCTGAAGAAGTTTGAATATCCTTGATCCACTGCTCATCATCACTATCCATATCATACAAGACGCGGGTTGGATTCAAAGCCATTTCCACATCTGTTTCTACCTGCCGGAAGTACTTAGAAGGATTCCGCACAAATGCAATTTCTGCTACATGTTCATCGTTTTCTTCTAACAAGCAAACACCAGGAATTGGAATATTCTTAACAGAAGCTGCTCTAATGTTTCGATTGTAACACTCCTCATGCAACTCCTTGAAGATTGCCCACTGACTCCTATCTGGAAACTCCAAGATCCAATCCTTTTCTCCTTTCCACATCATAGCATGTGTGTATCGATTTGTAGATCCAGGTTGCAAAAATTGATGAGCCTTGTAAGAGTATTTGGTAATTCCTGAGAGTTTCACAGCAAGCTTCCACTCATTATGATCAAATACCTCCAATATCACCCTTGCCCCACATTCCCTCCAACCTCTATCACCAAGTGTAATTAACACATTTGCATCACATGATAATAGTTCTAAGTTCCTTTGTGATCCTCTACCCACATCCGACCTCTTCTCACTTGCCCTTCTAATTCGCTTGTAAGGAATTGCTTTAGGGAGAGAGTTTCTGTTCTTTGAGCTATAATCAAAACCTCCAAAAGGCAACGAGTAAGACACCTGCGTTCGGGGTTTCTTGGTCCTATTTCCCAAACCGTTGATAAGAAAACCCTTTCCATCTGACCATCCATGTGAGGCCAATCCAAATGATGTTGAGTTATTCTTATTTCGATGCCAAGTGCTCCTTGGTGCTGTTGGGTTAGGGCTGGGAATGATGCCAACATTCACATTCCATCCTATATCAATGGACTGCTGAGCGCCATGCAACTCCCCATCCACAGGCTGAAATGATGGAATCTCAACACTAAGGTCATTCAAAAATGAATCATTTTCAGATCTTGCCACATTAGGTAAAGGCATTGCTTTCTCTGATTTGTTCTTTCCCAATGGTCGCATCCGCTTCTTGACATCATTTCTAGCCTTGTCTGAATCCTGAGACCCTGCACAAGTTGCAGCAACAAGACTACTTCTTTTATACTGAGAGGACTGTACCCCATCTCCATCCTCACAATCGGAGAGACCAGTCCCTAAATCTGACTGAGCACAGGAATTCCATCTATCAGATGCCTTTGATGAGGTACTAAGACTATTAGCACAGTCATCCATAGACATCTCGTCCACAGTCAATCTACCATAATTTTCTGGATGCTCTACTGAATCTTGATGTTGCAAACTTAAATGAGCCACACACTGTTCCATAAGCAGCTTGAGATGCAAACTCAGGAAAAAGGTAGGTGCAGCAGTAAAAGAAAGAGCAAAAGCAGGAAAGTTTCTTTTCATTTCATTGGAACACAAGTTGGAGTGACCATTGTTCACGCATGGAGCTCCTTTGAGGTTGATACCAAGACTACTAATCTTCCGTGTGCCCTGATTATAGAACAAGCATTGGAGGAGTTACTACAAGTTGAAACGATTGAAAAATCATCCAAAACAAGAATAGAGAGAGCAAAATTACATTAGAAATTCTTGTAAGATGCTTGAACAACAATATAGTCAATAGCATAACCAAAACAAAAGAAGAAGAAAGAAAGAAAGAATATAGATTAAACAACTACCTTTACAGAGGAAGACCGGCCACAATATGGAGGTGTATGGAACTGACTTTTGCTATTTTGAAACCTTTTGATATTATCGTAGGTGCATTCAGTCAATGGAAGCTGCTTAGCGAGTAAGCAATACTTCTTCAGCTGGCAGTCTAGGTGAACCCACTTGGAGTTTTTTATTTCTGAGAAGTTATAGAAAGCAAACACAAGCTGCTTTCCAATATCCTGAAGGCACGAGAATTTGAACCTGATAGAGGTGACAGGAAATTGAAAATCAGCATACCTTCCCTGTTTACCGGGTGACTGAAACATTTTCAGGACCAGAAAAATGAAAGTCACTGCCTGCATCAAGCAACCTTCGAACAGGAGAAATCTCAACCCAACCACATTATCTACAAATAACATCTCTAATTGAACCTTTGGCCATATTAAGGTCAATGTACCATGTTGGATGAGCATTGCCAAATGGAATAACCAAAATGTCTCTGCACTAGAAATGACATTCAAGAATGAATATTCTGGAATGCTTAGCTCAAACCTGAACTGCCCCACTTCCATCAAAGGAATAGCCAACTGTAATAACCCAGAATCATCAACACACCATAGCAACCTATGTGCTTCTGACCTTCTGGGAGAAACATCTGGTTCTTCCACATCATCAATTTTACCAACATTAGAAAAAGATGAAGCAAGAGAAGCATGTATTCTTCTAGAGGCAAAATCTGTCTCACGCTTATGGGTCATTTCAGTGCCTATGTTGCGGAACCTTTTTCTAAAATATACAATAGGACGTTTACGTGTCATAGAACAAGTGGTAGTTTCTGAAGCAGACTTCACTAACCCGTCCACATCTCCTAATCTTTCTGGCAATTCTGAAGATTTAACAAGTAAATTTGCTGGCTTTTCATTTGCCTGCGACCCCGATTTTGAAGATAAGCTGGAAGTTTTCTGCCTTTTTGAACTATGAGAGGGAGATGATTTATTACGTTGAGTAGATCGAGCCAACCAAGAGATGATTGGCTCGGAATCCATATAGCTACCAGTATTGCAATCATCTTCCAAAATCGCAGCATCAGTTTCTTTTCCTTTCCTGGATCTTGATATCCCTTTCTCATTAGCAGGATTATTTCCCGCTGCTGACTTCCTACGTTCTTCCCTACCAGGAACTTCACTAGGAAGCAGCAACAGTTTGAACCTTTCATTTTGAAGATCAATCCATTCTTCATCACGGTCATCGTATTTGACATGATGAAGCTTCCTCTCTTTATCATAGTCATTCACGAGCCCATAGTACCAGATTTGGTCCAAAGGCCAAAAGACTTTGATCCTCCTGTTCAATACCCAAGCTGCATCCAAATCCCCAAATAAAATTTCATAAAAGTGGCGTCTTTTCCGTGAACTTTTCTTTTCTTTCCTTTGCTTCCTAGGCCTCAATACTCTTCCGGCAGCATCAACTGATGCAGATTCCAAACCAGGCTTAAGACCACGACTAACAACATCATGGCCAGAAGACAACAAGAAGGATAACCCATTTGTTGGCGGCAAAGAACCCTTTGTGTTTGATGAAAACCCAGTGCAATTTGGATCAAATCTTGATGATAACATTCTCGCAGCATTCTCCTCAAGATTTTCTTCATCGTCTTCCGGGTAGCCATCACGTCGCTTAGTAGAATGTGATATAGATGCCTCACCCTCCTTTGAATTACTTTTGCTCCCAGATGCAGAAATCTTTCTTTTCCTGGCATTCCTTTGTGATTTTGTGGATGACTGACTTACAGGCTTTACAACCGAATGATCAATACGCTCACCTTCCTCCTTCAAAAGCAAAGTGGGATTTAATTCATTCTCTCTAGTCAACTGATCAGCCTGCCCATCTAACTTCTTCAAATGCTGAGTTGAGCTCAACTCCTTTTGCTCTTTCTCCCTTAAATCTTTGAACGCAGGCTTTCTATTAGTCTTACAGCATTCCACCTGATCACTTGAATCTTTGACACTAGATTTAGCAATCGGATCCACTGTACCAGCTTTACCATCCAATTGCTCGGACGGTTTCAAAATCTGACCATCAAGAGATTTCTTTCTCCTAACAAAACCACCCCTCTTACGCTTAGGAATTTGCATAACATTTTCATTTAAAATAAGTGGAACTTTGTTGAACTCACTACTGCTATTTAACTTCTCTCTTGACTCTGACTTTAAGGCCTTCTTTGAATCATGCCCATTTGAATCTAGCCCAGCATCATACACTTCATCCAAACTCTTCCTGCTCCTACTATAAATACTACTGAAATTACTGAGGGACACTTTCTTCCTATTTCTCTTCTCGTTCCTCTGCCCATCACCATCCTCTGCCCGGGCCTTTCTCTTTAACCTCTTATTCTGAACCTCTTTAGACACCTTTGATTCGTACAAACTCTTGAGATCCAAAGATCTCGATTTCTTCGGTATATCAGTACCATGTGAGTTTTCTAAGCTATTTTCCATCGACTTCCCCAAACGAAAACTCCCAATCCAGAAACCCCCAATTTTCATGTTCCATCATTGTACATGCATATAAACATTTCTCAGATCTGTGTCACCGAAACCATGCCAAAAATGGAAAAAACGAAAATTCTCGTCAAACGGACGCGCAAAGTGATCAAATCCAATTATCCATTTCATAGTAATCTCGGATGGATTCGGATGAACAAAAACTCATGAAAAAAAAAATTAAAAGACAATGAAAAATCATATACCTACCTCGACTGATTGAACCGCGAATAAAAATCCCTTCGTCTACAAATGGTGTCGATCATAAACCCGAAAGGTAAAATTAGGGCTTGAATCCGAGATATCTCATTCGAAACCCTAATAGATTCCACAATTTCCCCAATTAATTTTTGGCAATTTTTGAATTTTTGCCCTAATTTTTTTATTTTTCACCGTGAGAAACGGACGGAGCTAGGGTTTGTTTTGGCTCCCCAAGCAAGGGTTTAGATATCGAAAATAACAAAAAGAAAAATAAGGCTCATAAATCTGGGAAAAAAAGAAAAGAAAAAGAAAATTGAAGCGCTCTGGCTCGCCACGTGTCATGATATGAACCGTTTGATCGGAATGTTATGGTGGCAATCTCGCTCTCCTGCTTCCGCTCCCTCGATTATTAAATGCAGCTCGCAATTTCGCCGGCCAACATGGCGAGTATCAACGGGCAAGATTCATCCTCCAAAATTGGACGGCTGAGATGCATAACCCATTCGAGGGTTCTAATAAGACACGACTTCAGTGAAATTCCCGTTTAACCTTTTTTTCAAAAAATAAAAAAGGTTTCCGTTTAACGCAAAAATGTAACAAATAAAGCTATTTCCTCTAAAGGAAAACTAGTTTACCCTTGTTTTTCAAACATATTTCGAAAATACCACGGAGATTTGATTTCGGAGGCGCCATAAAAGAAACCGAAATTCCAATCGCTGAAAGTAGTTGAGATATTTACACTCGCTATTTGTTCTGCCACGTGGATGACTTTGGTTCGATTGAACTCTGACGGGAAGAGTGTTTGATACGCGCTTAAGTCCGCGCGTGTTGGAGTTTTAAGACTTTTGAAAGAACAGTACAAAGTGACGTGGTCAAAATAATATTACAGAAGGCCGAAGGGAAAGGTTAACGTGACAAGCGGTGCTTTTGCTGATCCGGTGGACGGACGGCCCAGTCACGTTTAGTAGTTTGACTAGTTTAGTTAGCCCTAATTAATTGTTGAATAAATTGTTTTTTTTTTGTGTGTGTTTTTTTTACTTTTAATCTTTATCTTTCTGTTAACTTTTGGCTTAAGCGACAATTGTAACTCTAGTGATTTAGCTGTTAATTTTATAATCAAAATAAACTTAACTCGGTGGTACCGACATGTACTCCGATTCAAGAGATCGAAATTTCAATCTTTCATCACATAATATCTCTATCTTTTATAGTTAAACTTCAAAAATTAAAATATATATTCGTAATATGTGCATGGATTAATTTTAACATTGTAATTTACTTTCATTTTAACTTTGTGGTTTCTTTGTAATATAATAAAGGTTGAGATATTTGAACCATATATTTCTCAGTCGATAATGTAAATTATATGAAATTTGATAATATTGTGGTTATAACTTGAATTCAAATTGGTTACGGTACATTATTTTGATATAATCATTGTGGTTTGATCAACCATTGTGAAACATCTATAAGCTAAATGGACACAGTACGAAAACTAATCGTGAACGTAGTCTTCCGCACACATGTGATACGAGGTTTGAGAGTTTCATGTTTAATTCCCGATCTTTCTCCCCTAGATTTTCAAAAAAAAAAAAAATATGACTTCGACTAAATAGTTGTAATGTTTGGTTAGTATCGCAATTTTTTGATGGGGATCAAGCTTTTGACTTTAAAGGAAGTAGTACATGTTGATCGTCATCGAGCTAAGTTCGTTTTTCGTAACATGGTTACAAATTACTGTTATGTTGAAACTATATTGATAAATTATATTAAGAATTGGAGTAACTAAAAATTAGTATAGACTGGCGAAATCACGTCAAAACTAAGCCCAAGTCATTGGACCATGTGACTAATTTAATCTAGTTTTTATTAATGGTCAAATTTGCCAAAATGAATTTATTTATAAGTCAATAAAATCTTAATAGATTGTACGAGGAGTGCAAGCAAAGCCCCAATAGTTGATTAGATTGTAATTAAATTACAACAACCAATACAAGGTTTTAAAAGTTAAGTGATACGATAGAAAAAAAATGCACTTTTTAAAAGTGCAGTTTGAAATGAGTATACCTTGATTGGCATAACCCTACAATCTCATCTTAGAAGTGTGTTTGAACAATACATCTTGCTACCTATCCTTTTATTTATGAAGGGCTCAAGAGATCTACTTGCCTTATACCATCGACCTCAAAGCTAGAGCCAAGGTTTGATCCCCACTCCACCTACTATAACAAAAAATGGTGAAGTTAGACATAGTTTAACAATTATTACTTCAATGTTCTTAATATAATAAATGATATGGAGTACCCAATTTAGAATTCCCTTTTTTGTTTGGAAATATGCAAACAGATGATCTAATTTTACGACTTATACACGTCAATGTTGTAAGTCCTTGATAGATTAAGGTATGTTTGTATAGACTATGGTCACCAATGACTATCTATAAATTTATATCTTGAACATTTATGTCCATAATTGGATTCTATATATACGACAAAAATGTACACATTAAGTATGACATGTTAATGAATAATATAATAAACTTTACACAAGATAATCTCCATTATAGGCAAGTGAGGCAATGGTCATAAGTCTTTGTGTAATGCCATAGCCTAATATTCAAAACAACGTATGAAAATGTAGATTCGACATGCAACTGCATAATTATTCTACAAATTCAAATATCGTAAAGCAACAGGGGTCTTCAACATGTTTTGTTGTCACACGGTTTTATTTATATTCTGATTGTTGTTGTTTTTTAAGTTCAACGTGGAGTGCGAAGGGAATCAAACAATAGGTCTCTTCCTATAAGGCACATGTTAAATATGTCCATAGACTGAGACGAGATGAGGACGACGTACCAACCTCCCATTTCATTTCCCATCAAGAAATTTCATGTGGAAATTAGCAAGTGTCAGATTTGCACGTCTAACTATCTAGTAAAAATACCAATGAAATTGGTTCTAAGAAAGATTTAAATTAAATAATTACACTACCCCATGAATCATTGTTTTAATGGTCAACTTCTCATAAATTTCCATCTAAACAATTAATTTTTCGTGAATAATTTTTGAACTTTTGAAACTAATACAGAACAGAATATGTCAACTATTCATAATTAAGAGTTTAGAATGGACATATAGAATAATTCATTCGATATCATTATTTATATGTAAGAGTTCATAGTGATTCAAACATGTACGTATACTTAAAAAATTTACTGATCTATAATAAATAAAAATGGGGGCAATATACGAATTTTTTGTTTCCTTTCTTGCCCCTACCCTTTTGATAAAATTATATTTTATCCTTTCTAGATAGTACACAACTCGTTGAATATAGGTGTCTGTTGAGTGTAACAGCTACAATTGATACCAATAAAATGTAAATTTTTTAGATGGGACATAATTTTTCAAATGTATGTGTATGTCGAATTCAATAGACATAATTGATATTAATGAGTTTCAACTGTTCAGACAAATATGATTACATATTGAAATATTGCATTATTTCACTTATCGGTGAGATGCATGTATAATAAAAAAAATGTAATATTATTTTCACATACTAAACTGATACATGGTTGAGAAAGAAAAAAGAAAAAACAACAAAAGGGGAGAGACGAGGGGAAAGAGAAAAATTAGCCTATAAGGATGAATAAAATTAAGTTATTTTTACATGCACAAAATTTACCTTCTTCATGTCACCAACTATTATTTAGGGCTACTTTCAAATATAGAATATAACAAAATGTCGCTGCCTATCAATGATAGACACTTATAGACAATGATAGACTACTATCATTTATCACTCATATACACTGATATATGTGGTTTACTATAGTTATTTAGCTACATCTAAGAGTAGGGAGAGAAATTGTTTAGGCCCCCGTTTGGTGGTCATTTTGTTTTTGTTTTTGAAAATTAAGCTTATTTCATCCACATTTCTTACAATGATTTGCACCATTTGTAAGTACAATAGGTAAATTCTTAGCCAAATTCAAAAAACAAAAACAATTTTTTTAAAGCTATTTTGAGAAGCAATAGAGTATGTGCATGTAAGAATTATAAGGTTTGTTACACCTTGGCCTATCATTCGAGATATGAATTTGGTAGCTGATGATCTCGACATTTCCTTGCATCCCCTACGACCTAGCAACGTTATCTTACTGATAGATGTTTATAAATGTCTATCACTGATAGACTATGATATTTTGCTATATTTGAAACTTGGTCCTCCGCGAGAGTCTTCCGACGTCTCGCACATTTTGAGGTTGTTCGCCTCTTTCTCACTCAACCGTTCCATGCTAAAGGCCTATAAAAGGCGTGGCCGTCAGCAATTCATCAACACAATTCTCTTTTTCACTTCCTTTTGAAAGTTCTCAGTTTTCCTCTCCTATTTTTCCACTCCACTTCTTGTTTTTCGAGTAGTTAGTCAAAAATGGTGTGTGTTACGATTGGTAACGGTATATTTCCTATCAGGTTCTTTTTAGGCTATTTTATCATGGGGACGATGTGGCAGTGTGCCTGACCTACTTGCACACTTGGGCAGAGTCGTGAAATGTCTTAAATAGAGCGAGCTCCGCGACTCAGCCTATAACGAGCTTCTGTTTTGCAGGTTTTATTTTTTGCTCGACCGTCGTGACCTGATCATTTGTTGTTGTACTGTTCGTCGTCTAAGGGTATTGTCGTTTCCAACAATTTTAAAACATATTTCTAATGTTCTCACTAACAACAACGACATTATGACATCTGACCTTAACCGTCCATTCTGGTTTGAAGAAGCGAACTTCAAACGGTGGAAGCCAAAGATGTTGTTCTTTCTCACCGTCAAGAAAGTTGTCAAAACTTGTACCAGAGATAAGTCGATCGTCCCTTTAGAAAAACCAACTGAACAACAGATAAAATAAGTTGCTGACTAGGAGGATAAAGACTTTCTCTATAAGAACTTTATTTTAAATGGTTTGACTTAGGGGTGTTAAAAAAACCCGATGACCCGAAAAAACCGATCAACCCAACCCAACCAGCGCGGTTTGGGTTGGGTTGGGTTCAAATAAATAAACATTTTATGGGTTGGTTTGGTTCATGGGTTCACCTAATATAACCCAAATACACCCGAACCAACCCAAATTTATTATTAACTTTAAAATATATTTTTTTATTACTTATAACACGATTATTTATACATATATTGATTTTAATTTTATTTAATTCCAATATTTTTTGAATAATTTATTATTCAACAACTTTTAAAAGTAGTTTCCTTGTATTATAGAAAGAAAATTTTCACTATATAAATTGAAATTGAGTTGTTAATCTTAATTCAATATATGAAAATAATTAAATTAGGATTTTACATATTTACGTTTTGCTTTTTTTTAGAACAAAATTTTAAATAAATGACCCAATTAACCCGAACCAACCCAACCCAAATATTTCATGGTTGGATTGGGTTGGGTTCATTTTTTAACAAGGGTTATTTGGGTTGAAAAAAATTACAACCTGAACAATTGGGTTAGGTCTAAAAAGTCTTTCAACCCAACCCAACCCAACCTATGAACACCTCTAGTTTGACTGATGATCTGTATGACTACTACAGTACAATGAAGACAACGAAGGAGGTCTAAGATGCCCTGCAAAAGAAGTACGACACCGAGGAGGTCGGATCGAAGAAATATGTTGTTAGCCATCATCTCAAGTTCCAGATGACGGATGACGAATCGTGGAGGCCCAGTCCCATGAACTCCAGAAGATAGCCAACGAGATAATTACTGAAGGTATGCCTCTAGACGAAAAACTCCAAGTTGTCGTTATTATTGATAAACTGCCCCCTTTGTGGAATGAATTTAAGAAACTTTGAGGCATAAAACCAAGAAGTTCTCCTTGGAGAGTCTTATTACCCGACTAAGGATCAAGGAGGAAGCTCGAAAGCAGAACCAGGGGAGGAGGTGAACGCAGTACCTGGGAAACCCGCCTCTGCCGTGATAAATCCTGACAAAAAATCTAAGGGGACAAAGAGGAAAGGTCTTGAAATGTAATATATCTTGAACCTTTTTCTTGTATGAAGCATGTTGTAATTTATTTAGAATGCATGTCTTGTATGTTTACTGTAAATTTAGTTTTCAATAATTTATGGAATTTCGATGATTCACTTCCGCTCAAGGATCTCCTTCAATACGAGTGGTGCGTTATTTTATGAGGTGAAATTATGGAATGAGATGCAGTGATGGAAATGCGTTGAGCAACAAGCTTTCTCAGCGGAATCCAAGCATAAATTCCACTAAATTTCCTGGTAAGCCCAGGGTCGAACTCAAGAACCAGGGCAAACGGTATGCAGTGGTAATTTTCAAGAAAACTTTGCGGTAACCAAATAATCAAATAGTTGTTTGAATTGTTGTTTGTGGTAATAAAAATAAACAAATGTGGCGGAGTTACGAAAAGAGTTAATAATACGGAAGATGCGATGAGTATGCGATGAATGGGTTAAGAAGGGGTTCGGCTAACATTTCCTAGGATGCATTCATGTTATGCGACCATGCAACACACATACAATAGCAAACCATCTCTTGACGCGAATGCTACGACTTCTAATACTAGAACACATGCGATATATGCGATGAGTCTATAGGACCTACACATAAGCCTCTATTCTTATCCATGCAGTGGCAAAATGACACACACACAAATAAGGCGACCACATAATATCATAACCTATCTCTAGGGTGCATGCGATACATACTGGCAAACAAATCTTATCTCTAATTGCTTATGCAGATATAATCTTTCTCTCTTGAGTCTAGATTCTAACCTAGCTCTCTCAAGTATTAGGTTCTTTTTTTAGACTCTCTCTCGAGTAGCTCTAAAGGGGTGTTGGGCACAGCATAAAACAAAATAATTGCATGCAATGAAGGTCTTATGTCATGTTATCTTAGTTCTTCTCAACCATTCGATAAGTTTAGCTACTCATGCGTGCTTTCAAGAGAGTGAACAGATGTAAAATAAGAACTTCCATTGTATAAATATAGAGTTGAAATACAAAAAAAAATAATGCAAGAAGAGAATAAAGAACCTGGTAGCAATCTCTTGCTTCCCAATGTTTTTACACTGTCTTTTCTACTCTGTTCAAAAGATAGTCTCGCTCTCATGAGAGTCGGCCCGCTCTCTGCTTCTCCACGCCTCTGGGTTCTCTCTCGAGTTGCCCTGAGCGATCTTCCAGCGTCTCTTCCCTTCTCTCGCTCCGTCTTCTAAAAATAAAGGAAAACTATGAACAAGGCTATTATAAGGAAAATTCTCTAACTCTTCGAACTTGATAAACCCATTTTCTGAAGGACGCCTTTGGTATTTATAGAGCTTCGGGGTGAAAGTCGGCTTCTCTCTTATGATTGCACAGATGGGATGGCTTTAATTTTCTGACTGATGCGCCGAATATTTGTCACCGAAAAGCTGAGTGTACTTGTTATCGTTAGCGGCTTGTCAACTTAATTCGGATTCGACCGTCATCAGCTTTCTGTCCCATCATGATTAATTATGCTTTTCACCCAGATGCGACCATCAAGTTGCGCCAGCTCTATGTGGCAATCCTTCTTGAGCAGATGTTTGCGAGCACAAATCACCGCAAAGCCTTGTGGTAATGCTGCGCTCGACCGTTGATTTCTTGTGATCACGCGTTCCGCCTTGCGTCAACGCATATTCTGCATAAAAATACAAAAATTAACTGTTTCTATACGATGAACGCATGTGACCACAATGTTATGTATTTAATGCTTTTTGGATGCAATCTAACATATTTTATCAACGCAAACCTTCATTGTTTAATAACTTAGCACTGTAATAACGTGCATTTCTACCCGTTATCACACCCCCAAATTTAAACAATGTCCTCAAGCATAAGCTAAAGATTTCCTTTAGAAATTCGACCGCAATCTCTTTTCCTAAATTTCTCAAGGATACTTCATTCAGATCTTATACACCAAAATTTCCTCAATTCCTATTCAAGTCTCCTCTTAAAATATTTCTAAGACCTAGGGACCACAAGCTTAACCTTCAAAAGGACTTTACTAGATTCCTGGACATCGCATGATTTATTTCAAAAAACTTTTTCATTGGGGTGTTAAATGATTTTTATCCTTGCATATTTTTTACATTGTTATTTTTTCTGACCTTGCGCTGATCCAAGTGATTTGCCTTCGTTTTGGCTTGCCCCCACGTGTGTCATGCGGACATCCAACTACGAGCAAGGCGCTATTTCTCATACTAGACTCATACCTACTTGGCAGCGGAGTTGTGGTCATTTATTTATGCGTTAATCCTGGCGAGCGGAGTTACGGTCATTTATTTATGCGTTAATCCTGGCGACTTACTTTCGTTTTGGCTTGCCTCCACGTGTGTCATGTGGACATCCAACTATAGGTAAGTGCCCTTCACAACTTAACTTTTATCAACGTGGGTTTTCCCATTGCGTTGACAATGGAGTTGTTATTCTCAAAACTTCTCTTCCCTTTTTTTTTTTTTGGGTAGAATAGAGCTAAAAATAGCAAAGTTGAAAATAAACACCTCATCCCCAAATTTAAAATGCGGCAATGTCCCCATTGCCAAAAGATTGAAAGAAGTCATGCAATGTTCTTAGGAAGTTTGGTAATGGGTCAATTTGAAAGAAAACTCACAGACCACTATCTTTTAAAAATATTTTACGAGGTGACCATCCTAAAATTAAGTTGACTCGAGTATATATGAAAAAAATAGAAGCATGTGTTTCATCATTGAAATCATAATTGGCAAAGAGAAAGCATGCGGCGACTTACTAAATTTATCAATGTTAATGATTGCGGTAATCAAAGAGGATGCGGTGATAAAACTTTCAAAATTAAAATGCAATGCGATAGTGCAAAATTTGTAATAAACTCAAGGAAGAATACAACCCCAAATTTGCGCTGTCGCCCGCATTGTTTGTTGACGCATCCTGCTTCACGACGATCATCTTCTTTTGGATTGCGGTGATGAAATAGAGTAGTTATGTCTTCGTGTGGCGCCTCCGCAATCGTTCGCCTCGATCGTTGCAAGAAAAACATCGAGAGGGTCAAATATTAAAAAAAACAAAGTTGACAAAAGTGCTCACCGCAATCGTTTAGCACGATTGTTTTTTTTTTTAAATAAAGAGCTAAATAATATAGTGAAATGATAATACTGAGGAGTAGAGAAAAGTTGAAAATTTCATGATTCCAACGAGTACTTCACAAAACTTGCGTCTCTGATGAATTTTGATCGTCTGATAGCGCAGGGACCACCCACTTTTTTTTTTTTTTTTTTTTATTCAGAGTTTCTCAGTTCCACGGAGTCGACTTGGCGATGCTAGACTTTCCATGATACACTTTTACTCGTGCCCATTAACTTGAAATGTTGGATCTGTCATCATTAGATTAATTCGACCGCGCCATGCGGGAATTACTCTCTAACTATGAATGGTCCGAAACCAACGTGACTTTAATTTCCCAGGAAAGAGCCATAGTCGTGAGTTGAATAATAAGACCCTCTGCCCGACTTGGAGGTTCTTGCCGCATGTGTTTGTCGTGCCAGCGCTTTGCACGCTCCTTGTAGATCTTTGTGTTCTCATATGCATTAATTCTCCATTCTTTAAACTCGACCAGTTGAAGTTTTCTTGCTTCTCCTGCTTTTTTCAAGTCAAAGTTTAGCTTATTCACCGCCCACAGTGCTTTGTATTCCAGCTCCAATGGAAAATGACATACTTTACCAAATACCAACGCATACGGGGACATACCTATGGGTGTCTTATAGGCAATCTGGTATGCCCACAATGCATCATCAAGCTTTATTGCCTAATCCTTTCATGAAGGCCTACCACCTTCTCAAGTATCAGCTTGATCTCTCGGTTGGACACTTCGGCTTGACCATTCGTCTACGGATGGTATGCGGTAGCCACTTTATGAAGAATGTTATATTTGCGCAACAGTTCCTTGACAGTATGATTGACAAAGTGAGACCCTTCATCACTTATTATGGCACGTGGAGTGCCAAAGCGAGTGTAACTGTTTTTCTTCAGGAATTTAGAGACTATCGCCACATCGCTTGCAACGCATGCCACTGTTTCTACCCATTTGGATACGTAGTCGACGGCTAACAAAATATAATTTTTACCATTCGATGGAGGGAATGGTCCCATGAAATTGATACCCCATATGTCGAACAACTCTAGTTCCAAAATGGTGTTGTGCGTTGGCACCGGTCACACTTCATCACGTAGTCAACTGCATCCTTAAACAATGTTGGCCAATAGAATCTACTCTGCTTTAGTTGTGGTGCTCTTTCCTCCAAAGTGCCCACCGTATGGTGAATCATGACATTGTGATAATATGCGTTGTTGAGCAGCATTTGGTATGCATAGCCGCAGAATTTGGTCTGCCCCCTTTTTATACAGATTCAGCTCATCCCAAAAATATGATCTACATTTGTACTTGAGCCTTCTCTTCTGGTGGTCAGTATAATCCTCTAGAAACTGCTCGCAAACTAGATAGTTGACTATGTTAGCATACCATAAAATTCTTCAATTTGAAACAGTTGCTCGTCTGGGAACACTACACTCACTTCTGACTGATTGCGGTCAATCTTTGGATTTTCCAATCTGGGCAAGTGATCCGTAACTTAGTTCTCCGTCCCCTTGTGATCAATTATGTCTATGTCAAATTCTTGGAGGAGGAGAACTCATCTGCTCAACCTCGGCTTCGCATCCTTCTTTGTCATTAAATACTTTATCGCTGAATGATCAGTGTGGATAAGTACTTTTGTTCCCAACAAATATGCTCTAAATTTTTCCAACGCAAAAATTACTCCAAGTAGCGCTTTTTCTGTAGTGATGTAGTTAGTCTGAGCAGGATTCAACGTCCTACTCGCATATGCAATGGGATGTAATATTGTTTTTATCTTTTATGCCAGAGCTACTCTCATCGTATACCCACTTGCATCGCACATTAATTCAAAAGGAAGTGTCCAATCAAGTGTGATTAACACAAACGCGGTTGTCAGTGCATTCTTCAAAGTCCTGAATGCGTTGAGGCAATTGTCGTCAAAATAAAAAAATTTGTCAGCCTCCATCGACGCACTCAACGGTCATGCTATTTTCAAAAAGTCCTTGACAAAGCGTCTGTAAAATCCGACATGCCCCAAGAAACTTCTTACAACCTTTACACTTGTTGGAGATGGGAAATTTTCAATTGCTTCTATTTTTTCCTTGTCCACCTCCAACACATTCTGAGATACCTTGTGCCCCAATACGATACCCTTCTTCACCATATAATGGCATTTTTCCTAGTTAAGTACGAGATTCGTCTCCTTGCATCTTTTCAGTATCTTCTCTAGGTTGGCAAGACAAACTTTGTATGTGTGCCCATAGATAGAGAGGTCGTCCATGAATATTTCGATAGAGTCTTCAAGATATTCTGAAAAGACGATCATCATGCACCCTTGGAACGTGCTCGGCGCATTGTAGAGACCGAACGACATATAGTGAAAAGTGAAAATTCCATATGGACAGGTGAATGTGGTCTTGTCCTGATCTTCTGGGGCAATCATAATCTGGTTATACCCGCCATACCCATCCAAAAAACAGTAAAAGTCATTTTTGGCTAGACGATACAGCATTTGGTCAATGAAAGGTAAAGAGAAATGATCTTTCTTCGTTGCCGCATTTAGCTTGCGGTAGACCATGCAAATACGCCACCCAGTGACGGTTCTTTGCGGTACAGCTCATTATTTTCGTTGGAGAGTACCGTCATGCCACCTTTTTTTGACACGCACTGCACAGGGCTTACCCACGTGTTGTCTGCTATCAGATAAATAATGCCCGCATCTAATCACTTGATGATCTCCTTCTTAAGGACTTCTTTCATTGCAGGGTTGAGTATGCGCTGATGTTCGATCGATGCCTTGTTGTTTTCTTCGAGACGAATTTGGTGCAAACAGTATGCGGGGCTAATTCCTAAAATATCTGCAAGTGTCCATCCAATCGCTCACACATGTTTTCTCAGAATGTTCATCAACACATTCTCCTAGTCTTTATTAAATTCAGAGGAAATAATTACTAGTAGCTTCTCATTCTGCCCAAAAAATGCATACTTTAAGTGGTTCGGCAGGGTCTTCAATTCCATTATTGGTGGTTCTTTCAAGGACGGTTGCATTGTTATTCTTTCTTCATTTACTGTTGGCTCTTCTTCTTTGGTTGCGATCATCTCAACTTCCTTGTTTATTTCTTTTATGATCGCATTACATGCAACAATGGATGCGCTTGCATCCCCTTCTTCATTTTCATTGTCAGGCTTTTCTTCTTCATTCAAATCTTGGTCATCGTTAGATTCATACAGGTCTTCTTCGTCAGGAAACTGCATGGCACGAATGATGTTGAACTTGAGCTTCTGTCCATTCACACTCAAGGTGATCTCTCCTTTGTGCATATCAATCTGGGTACGACCTATTGATAAAAATGGTCGCCTCAGGATGATGGGCACATCTTGTTGGATTCGTAGTCTAAGATGATGAAGTCGGGTGGTAATATAAATTTTTCGATGGTAACCAACACGTCCTTCACCTTCCCCTCTGGATGCACCAGAGATCTATCTGTTGGTTAGAGAGTCACGGTCATGGGCGCAAGTTGCCCCACATTCAGCTGCTTAAAGATCGACAGAGGCATCAAGTTGATGCTGTCTCCAAGGTCACAAAATTCTTGCCCAATGTACAATCCTCCAATGGAGCAAGGTATAGTAAAGCTCCCAAGATCGCTCATCTTCGATGGATTATTGATTTTGAGCTCTGTGTCAAAGCCATCGTGGCAAACTTACCATTGCCTCTCTTCTTGCTTACCTTATCCTTCAGAAACTTCGTGTATGTGGACATCTCCTCAATCGTTTCACTGAACGAAATATTAATATGCAATTGTTTTAACATAGTCATGAAGCGTTGGTACTGTACCTCGTCATTCTTCTTCTTTCTGAGTCTCTGCGGGAAAGGTGGCAACTGTACCCTCACGGTCCCCTTTTCTGTTGGCTCTAAGGTGGACGCAATTTCTGGCTCTATTACTTCTTTTTCTCTTTCTTCTTCTTAAGTCACCGCAATCTCAGGTTCCAGCGCAATTGGAGCCGTCCGGCTAGGCTCCTTCCTCTCCCCCTCCACAGTTTTTCCATTCTGCAATGTCACGACTTGACATTGCTCTTTACCTGATCCCCCTGGGTTGCGTGGGAGTTCTGTTTAACTTGGCAGGGCCCCTTGCGGTCTGTTCTTTAGTTCGCTCGCAATCTGGCCTATCTGTAATTCCAGGTTGCGAATGGACGTCGCCTGGTTTTGAAACACATTTTCGTTCTTCTCGATATACTACTTCAACAAACTTTCTAAGGAAGAAGATTGCGGTGGTTGCGAACTACTGGCTTGACTGCTCGTCTAACCATTATTTTGCGGGAAGAATTTGGGTGGCCCTTCTTTTTGCGCCACAGATTGGAAATTCTGCCGCTAATTCTTCCACGCAAAGTTGGGGTGGTTTCTCCACCCGGGGTTGTAGGTGTTATAGAATGGATTATTTTTCACAAAATAAATAGACTGTGGGTTTTGCGGGCATTCTTCCATTACGTGTCCTTCACCGCAAGTCGCACACCTTGCGGCATTCTGATTAATTGTGTTTACTTGCCCATTTTGTGGTGTTGGGCTGTTGATCACAATTCCCTAAATTAGGTTCATCATTGCGGTCATCTGACTCTGAAGTGAAGCGATAACACCATTTTTTGCGTCGTTATCCTTTATTCTTGTTCTCTGATCGCTCTCTCTCCAGTCTTCGTGATTTTTAGAGATGTGATCCAGGAGTTCTTAGCCTCATCATATGTTTTTTCTAGCAGACCACCAGCGGCTGACGCATTAGCAGCGGTCTGCGTAGCGAGATTTTGAACCGTGATAAAAGATCTCCATTTGCAAGCAGTCTGGTAATCCGTTATGTGGACAGTCCCTTACCAGCCTCTTAAACCTCG
>NC_052357.1:63834286-63844475 GCF_009727055.1 Benincasa hispida | reverse complement strand
AACACAATGGGTATCAACCAATCGATACCAAAAGTAAATGAGTATTTCAAGAATCAACCAAAAATAAAACCCAAACGGCAAAAATTCTACCCAAAAAAAAAAAAAAATCGATAAAGATCCAGGACGGAAAAAGCGAACGACGCTTGAGCAGGGTGGACGAAAGGTCATGAAGAAGAAATTGACGCGACGACTTTGGACGGCGTCGGACGGGCTCACGAACGTGAGGAAGAAAAGGGGGTGGGCTTTGACTTTTTATGAAAAGACAACAACAATAATAATAAAACAAAAAAAGAAATAAATATAATTATATTTAATTCCTATCCGTTTTATACTATAAAATTCAATTTCCGTTTCAAAAGAAAATTAGTTCCTGTCATTAATTTCAATTTGAATAATTTCACGCCAACAATTAAATTCCCGCATTTACTCTTAAAGTCTAAAATTCCAAAATGCCCTCTAAACTAATACAATTACTGAAATTTCAAAATAATAAATTACTGAAATTACAATTATTACTAAAAATGTGCGGGTGTTTACACAGCCCACCAACAACAACAACCAGATAAAGACGATATAGCGAAGCAGCCTGGAAACGGAGCACCAAACGAAAACAACGTCACGGCGAATCCAATCCTACTGGCAAACGATCATAATAAGGCCCATTCAGGACTATGCATCGCCAAACCTCTTATGATTTCTCTCCAGGAATCACGAGGCCCGTCCTTGATGGAATCCCGTTTCGAGATGAAACTCGGTGATGTTGCAAATGATCCAGACTGCAGGACAATTCGAAGCAAGGCGTGGCCGAGGACCCGCACGCCCACCTCTGAAGCTTTTATAGAAATCTGCAACACTTTTTGTATTCGCAAATATTCTGTCGAAGAAAGTTCGACTAACTTTGTTTCCATTTTCTCTTTGTGATCGGCACGAATATGAGCGTATTTCCTCGAGCCGGGAGAGATCACTTCATGGAACAGGTCGTAGAGAAATTTATGAAGAAATATTCCAAACTAACTGAGAATGCTGAACGAAGGAAACTAATAACCCAATTTTTGAACAAGATATGACGAATCGCTCAGCGATCCCTGGTACATAGATGCCTAGCCTGACCCAGTAGTGGGGTTACTTACTGAGTATCTTATACTCATTATTTCTCATGTTGTTGTTTCAGGTAAGGGTAGAGATGCACCAGCGATGGACAAGCAAAATTCGTGATCGAGCCACTGGGACTAGTTTTTACGCTTCCGCATCATGAGATTTAGGGTTCTTTACATGTTTCTCTGAATTTTTAGTTTTGATGTTTAAAACTTACTTTTAAGAATCGTTTTTCAAACTTATTTATTATCCTTTATAATTTATGGGTACCCTACTATTGATTTAGTATTTGAATTTAATGAAAGTCTTTTGAACAACCTTATTTAATTAGCATTTATTTTGCCATAACTGAATGTCGTTTTGAGCTCCATGCATGCATGTATTTAGTAACGGCCTAACTTAAGTCCTAGGGGGTCGGGTCGTTACAGGCTGTCTCTTAATCGTCGTCAGAATGTCCTCTCAATCTCCGAGTCGTAATTCGCCAGAGATTAAAAGCTGCAAAGAAATCAGAAAAATTACCGTTAGCACACTGATTTGTCGAAGTCCTTGGCAACGGTGCCAAAAACTTGGTGCTTTATTTTATGAGGTGAAATTATGGAATGAGATGCGATGATGGAAATGCGTTAAGCAACAAGCTTTCTCAGTGGAATCCAAGTATAAACTCCCTGAATTTCCTGGTAAGTCCAAGATTGGACTAAGGGAAATGGTACGCGGTGGTAATTTTCAAGAAAACTTTGCAGTAACCAAATAATCAAATAGCTGTTTGAATTGTTGTTTGCGGTAATAAAAATAAACAAATGTGGCTAAGTTACGAAAAGAGTTGATTACGGAAGATGCGATGAGTATGCGATGAACAAGTTGAGAAGGGGTTCGACTAACACTTCCTAGGATGCGTTCATGTTATGCGACCATGCAACACACATACAATAACAAACCATCTCTCGACGCGGATGCTACGGCTTCTAATACTATAACGCATGCAATATATGCGACGAGTCTATAGAACCTACACATAAGCCTCTATTCTTATCCATGCAAGGACAAAATGACACACACACAAATAAGGCGACCACATAATATCATAACCTATTCTAGGGTGCATGCAATGCATGTTGGCAAACAGAGCTTATCTCTAAGTCCCTATCTTTTGCTTATGCAGATCTAATCTTGCTCTCTCAAGTCTTAGGTTCTCTCTTTAGACTCTCTCTTGAGTAGCTCTAAAGGGGTGTTGGGCACAACATAAAACAAGATAATTGCATGCAATGAAGGTCCTAGGTCATGTTAGCTTAGTTCTTCTTAACCCATTCGATAAGTTTAGCTATTCATGCGTACTTTCAAGAGAGTGAATAGATGTAGAATAAGAACTTCCATTGTATAAATATAGAGTTGAAATACAAAATAACAATGCAAGAAGAGAATAAAGAGTCTGGTAGCAATCTCTTTCTTCGCAAGGCTTTTACACTGTCTTTTCTACTATGTTCAAAAGATAGTCTCGCTCTCGCGAGAGTCGGCTCACTCTCTGCTTTTCCACGCCTTTGGGTTCTCTCTCGAGTTGCCCTGAGTGATCTTCCGACGTCTCTTCCCTTCTCTCGCTTCGCCTTCTAAAAATAAAGGAAAACTATAAACAAGGTTATTCTAAGGAAAATTATCTAACTCTCTGAATTTGCTGAACTCCTTTTATGAAGGATGCCTTCGGTATTTATAGAGCTTCGGGGTGAAAGGCGACTTCTCTCTTATGATTGCACAGATGGGATGGCTTTAGTTCTCTGACTGATGCGCCGAATATTTGTCACCGAAAACCCGAGTGTACTTGTTATCGTTAGCGGCTTGTCAACTTAATTCGGATTCGACCATCATCAGCTTTCTTTCCCATAGTGATTAATTATGCTTTTCACTCAGATGCGCCCACCAAGTTGCGTCGGCTCTATGCGGAAATCCTTCTTAAGTAGATGTTTACGAGCACATATCACTGCAAAGCCTTGCGGTAACACTGCGCTCGACCGTTTATTTCTTGTGATCGCGCTTTCCGCCTTGCGTCAACGCATATTCTGCATAAAAATTCAAAAATTAACTATTTCTATGCGATAAACACATGCGACCGCAATGTTATGAACTTAATGCTTTTTGGACTCATTCTAACATATTTTATAATTGCAAACCTTCATTGTTTAACAACTTAGCACTATAATAACGTGCATTTCTGCCCGTTATCAACGAGTTCCTTCAACGTTCTCGGGTGAAGTAAAAACAAGTTAACACTTATGAAAGATAGAAGGTTCCAAGCATTTCAACTATAAGGCGCCATGCGATTAGTTCGGTTAAATGATGCAGCCAAGGTCCAAGAAAGGGGGGACGTTTTGGCTAGATACAACAAGTGGTATGAAGAATTTATGAGACTAACCTTGTATGCCATTGTTGAGGGCTAAGGTTGCAAGTGATGCAGTAAAAGGTCATGCGTTGAAGGGAGAAAGCTTGGGTAGCCGCAAAGCCATGCAAAACCGAGGAATTCAGCTTAATTAATGAGTAAGTAAGCCAGATGGCAAACTTGTTAGCGTCTATAGAGCGATAAGCATGTCAGGTGGCAATTAATTAAGCAAACTTTTCATACAAGCCCAAGTATAAATAAGTTTAACTAAAAAGGAGACTATTTTATAAAAAAACAGTGATATTGAGGTTGATGCCCTAAATTTCATAGAGTCCTATAGTCTGTAATTGTATTGTACAAACTTATTATTTATTTTTATAAAATATATAATGTTTTATTTCAAAATTAGTTGAATTAACCACAAACAAATAAACAAACATCCAAGGTGAAGAATCTCTTAACGAAAAGTTTCATGAGCGCGTTCGAATCGCTCCAATTTCACAGTGACCGAAATACACCATATACATTCAAACGCACAGTTATGCAAACAAACAGTAATTAATGGCATGCTTTGAACAAAAAATAACAAGGGAGGGAGTTCTCATACCAGTTGAAGACGCTCTTCAAACTATGGAACTCAACAACCAACGCCCAGTAGATATGTCGACTACAACAACACGAACAACCGCAAACACACGAACACAGTGGAGACGACACCACCAGAAAGGAGCCTTAGGTATTCTCGGAGTGAGAACCCAAAGAAAAGCATGGTCTTTGATGAGTTTGGTAGAGGTAGGAGGAAGAACTGGTCGTGTAGGCGATAAGCAAGTGCGAGAGAATATGAAGCTATCGCATAGTAAGATGCTTATCGCTTAGAAGAAACTACATGATCGTGTAGATTTTATTGAACGATCGTTTAGAAAAAAGTAGGCGATCGTTTAGCAAACACGACACACTATACGACCGTTCAGGAAAGCTAACTGATTGTTTAGGACTTAGTGTGCAATCGTTTGGGTGCTAGGTAGGCGATCGTTTAGGTGCGAGATATGCGATCGTTTAGGCGCTGAGCGACTATCGTATAGGCTCTCGACTTTAAGCAATCGTTTATGTTTCCACAACAACACAAAAACTTTCAGTCTTTTTCCGAACACTTCAAAATGAAACAAATTTCATTTTTATTCATCGGTTATAATAACTGATGTTGTTCCCCACCAACACACGTCCTAGAGAGATTTTAGGTTAATTATCATATAATTAACCAATTTAAATTAATAATAAATATAATCGTATTATATTTTTTACCCTATAGTTTTGATATCACATATCTACTATAGTAATTTCACCTTTACTTGATATAAATCATATTTATTTTCTAATTTCCTCCAAAATAATGTATCTCATACATTTAGCCAATTATATTATATATAATTAACCAATCCAATTATATCATATATAATTAACCAGTCGAATTATATCATATATATAATTGAACTTCCTCTTGTCAATTTGAACATTTCAAATTAGCCCAAACACTGATCTTCGAATTTATCCAAGGTACCCAGGGGCCTAATGGGCCTGTGGCTCGAAGCTCCAACGGTCCATGAATAAGCTGACTAAACTCTTTAGCCACAAGATCCACCATCCATTAACTGTCAGGCATTCCACTAAAGACCAACAGTTGAACTTTTCTTACCACAGATATATTCTTGTGTCTCCATCAGATATAACCAATCATGAGTACGATGACCCTTCATAGATGCTTGTAAGTATAGTTGGGACAAATTATCGTTTTGCCCCTGTAGTTACATCTCACTATTTAAGTACCACCGAATCCTCTAATGGACAATACAACATGATCCAACTATGTGTGAACACCTCTCAGGCCAAGAGAAGGTGTGTGGCGCCACATTGTTCAAGCCCTGGAATCAGCTCTTAAGGGAGCTATCTATCTACTTACCCTTGCCTCGGGGAAGGAGTGAATTCCATTGTGTGTTGTTGAGTTCCTAACTCCCAAATCAGACGAATCCCCAAAATGGTAGGTTTGAATCGGCGACCTGGCCACTCGCACCCATACAAATCAAAGGACCACCCTCAATGGCAGGAGTTCCCAATTCACTCAAGATTGAGGTCATGTTACCTATGGTCATCTTAATGAAGTGAAGTCTCTATCATGAACGGTGTTATATAATGAGACGTAAACACTTCGTGGTCGGGTCTTATACAAAAATTTTGTATAGGACGCCCCCGCTCGCATGTCCCCAACACAAATGATCAGGATCAGACTATCTATGACAAGTCACAACCCTTGTGACCATTCCACAAAGCGAGCCACATCCGGAGCGTTACCAGGATAAGGTTTCCATCCTATATCCATATACTACAAACCATTTTGGTTATCACTTAAGACATGATCCACTTGTATGTCACCACATACATGCTTGAGTTACATATAGATAACCAAAGATTTTAAGTTTATTGGTTTGCGGTAAAGCAAATAAAACATGCAACTGAGCAAAAAACAAGATGTGAAGTAAATATCATATATTATACAACACAAGCATTCGTACAAACTGTTTACAAAGTACAGGACACGAAACTTTAGGGCATCAAGCCCAAAACAAGGTTATCTTGTAGCTTAAACATGTATGTAGAGACATACGGGTGGATCATATTTAAGTGATAACCTAACTAGTTTGTAGTAGATGGATAAGACTGAGTACATTATCTTGGTGACACTACGAGCATGACCCGCTTTGTAGATATTACAATTGTCGTAAAGTGCTAAAAATAATCTGATCCTGATCATTCATGTGTAGACATGTGAACGAGAATATTCTATACAAAGGAGCTTCTATAAGACCAGACAACGGAATGTTTAGTCTCATTATATAATATCGTTCATAATAGAGACTTACATTTCACCGGTATGACCATAGGTAACATGACCTGAATCCTGAGTGAGTTGCGAACTTCTACCTATGAAGGTGGTTATTTGATTTGTATGTGTGTGAGTGGCCAGATCGCTAACTCAATAAACCTACCATTTTAGGGATTCGTCTGATTGGGAAGTTGAGAACACAGCTACACAAGAAAGAATTCACTCATTCCACGAGGTCTAGGTACGTAGATAAATTGCACTCTTAAATGCTGAATCTAGGGCTTGAACAATGAACAATGTGGTACCACACCCTCTTCTGGTCTGAGAGAGGTTTGGTCATTGTTGGACTATGATCTATTGTTCATTAGAGAGATCAATGATACTTAATGAGTTAGATGTAACTACAGGAGTAAACGATAATTTTGGCCTAGCTGTACTTACGAGCAATTTGTGAAGGGTCATCGTACTGTTAATTAGTTATATCCAATGGACATGAAAATATATCTGTAGTACAAAGAGTGCAACTGTCGGTCTTTAGTGGAGTATCTGACAGTTAACGAATGGTGAATAATTATTAAAGAGTTTAATTAATTATTCACGTACCGTTGGAGCTTCAAGCCACAGGTCCATGGGGTCCTCTTGGTAGCTCAATAGGACTACATGAGAATGGGTGTTTGGATTAATTTTAAATTAATTAAGGAAATTGATTATATATGATATAAATAAGTTATTTTTCATTATATATGATATAATTATTATAATGTATTTGATACGTTATATTATTTATGGGAGGAAGCAAATATCTGAATATGATTCAAATGTTGGTTATATGAATTAGATCCATAATTATTAAATTTAATGTAAATGTGATTTATATTAAATGGCATATGTGAGAAAAAAAAAACTATAGGTTATATTGTATATGATACAATATTAAAACTTAGGTTATATGTTATATTTGATATAACATATAGTTTGATATATGTTTTATATGATAAGTTAGTTATCATATTTATATATATATTAAATGATAAGTTAGTTATCTCATTCTTCTCTCTTCCCTCGGTCCAAATTCATCATAGCCCACTCCTCCTGGATTCTCACTAGAGAATACCAATGACTCCAAGTGGTCATGTCCAGTTGGCCATTTTCAATATGTACTTGAATTCCAGTTCGAGGGATTTCTTGAAGAATGTCTTCAAATGTAAGGTTTCATGAAACCCTAAATTTCTTTTCATTGAACACGTTGTATTTATTTGTTAAGAAGCATAATTTTTTTTTTCCGTAAAATTTCTTTCTTTGTAAAAATAGGCTTTGGGACGATCTCGCTTCCGTTCAAGGGCCATTCAACGAGATTCTTCAATTGGTATCAGAGCTATTGGTTATGATCCGAAATTCCTTTAAAAAAAATTACAGTGCTGGTAGGTTTTTCCTTTCTGCATTATTTTCATGATTCTTGTGACAAATGGCCTTGTGATAAATGTGGTTTTGTTGATGGATGCTTTGGGATAGGATACTTAGTTTTAAGGCTTTATTCTTTTACAAATTGGTTTGTAAAGGCCCTTGTTTAGGCCTAATTATATGCAACAGTGTATGTATTAATAGTCCTTAAGTCATTCGTGTTGTTCCCGATGGTTTTCTACAGAAAACAAGACCTTTTCGGGTGAAATATCGATGGAGTTCGATGCTGCCCAGAAGGGACTATCTCGCAGCATTGCAATGTTGTGCCCTAGCATTGCAACACTGCGACGAAGAACGGTTTTGCATTCTGTTCGTGTTGCGATGCAAAAAGAACCAATCGATTTTTGTTTGGTTCGGTTCATGGTTCACTTGGTTCGGCTGCAGTTCAGTCATTTCGGGTGATTCGGGTTCCGTTTGGTGGTTGGTTGGTTCGGTTCGAGTGGTTCAAGGCCCGGTTCGCTTGTATTTGAACCGTCCGGTTCGAGTGGTTCAAGGCCTGGTTCGCTTGTATTTGAACCGGTTGACTCTTATTCTTGTAATAATTAGTTTTTAAATTCCTTTTAATGTTCTATCCCAGTCCAATAACGGTTAGTTTTAAATATATATGTGATGTATGTTTTTTCTTATATGTCATATTGTATGTCATATAAATTTAAAGTCCATCATAGGTTATTCATTTATATTCATGCTGAAGGAACTCTTATTCAAGAGTACTTACGAGCGGAAGCAGATCTTTCCAATTCATTATGACAGAATTACCGCATATACATTCAAACATACTTTCATAATACTAAAGGGATCAAGAAATCATACCAGATGAAGATTTCTCGAGACTGAAGCCCTACCGTCTACTCAAATAGTCACCACTCGAACAGAGGGAATTAGAGAAGACAACACCACTTAGAGCCCTTAGTATTCTTAGAGTGAGAATCCAAAGTGTGGGCTTATTCAAGGTTATGCATTTATATTCATGCTGAAGGAACTCTTATTCAAGAATACTTACGGGCGGAAGCAGATCTTTCCAATTCATTATGATAGGATTACCGCACATACAATCAAACATACTTTCATAATACTAAAGGGATCAAGAAATCATACCAGATGAAGATTTCTCGAGACTGAAGCCTAACCGTCTACCTCGAACAGTCACCATTCGAACAGAGGGAATCAGAGATGACAACACCACTTAGAGCGATCAGTATTCTTAGAGTGACAATCCAAAGTGTGAGCTTTGTTTGGATTTGGTAAAGGGAAGGAGGAGGAGCGACCATACACAACGATCAAGCAAATGGGAGAAGAGATCGTCTATCGCATAGACAGGATGTTTGATCGTTTAGATGAAGTATATGATTGTGTATTAAAAGTAAACAATTGTCTATACAATCGTGTAGGAAAAAATCAACGATCGTGTAGGAAATGGGTGAGCGATCATCCAAAACGATCGCGTAGGAAAAACTAAGCGATCGTCTATACGATCATTTAGTAAAAAGATATACGATCGTTTAGATAATAGCGCGCGACGATGTACTTGGTATGTGATCGCTTAACAATATCATATATGCAAACGATCATGCAATCCTATCATATAGGCACTGATTTTCTAAACGATGACACTATCTTTTTCACAAAACCAGTGCACACTGAGATCAACATACCGTCTACTATTTATAATGCACTCGTCCGTAATTTTAAACGATGAGGCGCCTTCCCATTTTCTTTAAAATAGTTCAATTAATGTGATCTTATCACATTCATAACTTAAAATTAATATCAAATATTAATTATAATATTTTTTCCTCTAATAGATATAAATCATATTTATATCCAATTTCCTCCAAGTTAATGTATCTCATACATAAAATTAATTATATCATATTTAATTAACTCGTTCAATTATATCATATATAATCGAACTCCCTCTTATCAATTTGAACATTTCAAATTGACCCAAAAACTGACTCTCAACTTGTATCCAAGCTACCAAGGGGACTTTATGGACCTATGGCTTGAAGCTCCAACAGTACGTGAATGGCTGACTAAACTCTTTAGTTACGATATCCACCATCCGTTAACTCCCAGACATTCCACTAAAGATGTATTTTTATGTCCATTGGATATAACCAATCATCAGTACGATGACCCTTCACAAATGCTCGTAATTATAACAGGCCAATTTACCATTTTGCCCCTGTAATTACATCTTCCTCCTTAAGTACCACTGATCCCTCTAATGAACAATACAACATAGTCCTACTATGTGTGAACACCTCTCGAGCCATGAAAAGGTGCGGGGCGCCACATTGTTCAAGTTCTGGAATCAGCCCTTAAGGGAGCTATCTATCTACTTGCCCCTACCTCGGGGAAGGAATGAATTCCATCTTGTGTAGTTA
>NC_052357.1:63828006-63833791 GCF_009727055.1 Benincasa hispida | reverse complement strand
CATACAGATAACCAGGGATCTTAAGTTTATTGGTTTGTGGTAAAATGAAAAAACATCTAAATGTACAAAGTCAAGTAGTGAAGTAAATATCATTTATATTATACATCACAAGTGTTCGTACAAAGTTGTTTACAAACTACTGGACACGAGACTTTAGGGCACAAACCCCAACAATTTCCCCTTGTCCTAAAGCGAAGTGGGGAGTACAAGTAAACAGGCACAAAACATTAAACTAGGGCATAAAAACCTAGTGTAACAAAATCTCCCACTTGCCCTAGTCCAGCCGCGGGCGGTCCCGTAGACCCATGCTCTGATGGTGACTCTCAAACATTGTAGCCGTGAGAGCCTTCGTAAATGAATCAACAACATTTTTCTCCGAAGCAATCTTCATGACGATCACGTCACCTCGATGCACTATCATGCGGATCGACTTTAACATGGCAACAGGTGAGAAAGTCTCCTCATAGTCGTCTCCCTCCACCTAGGAATAACCCTGCCACAAGTCGAGCCTTGAAGGTTTGTACCTTCCCATTAGCACCCCGTTTGTGCTTATAGATCCATTTACAACCTATAGATCTTACCCCATCAGGCTGATCTACAAGATCCCATATCGAGTTGAAGTACATCGACTCCATCTCAAGATTCATGGCTTTGATCCATTCATCCCGTTCAACATCCTCCATTGCCTTTTTATAGGACAACGAATCCTCAACGTCGCCATCTGTCACCATAACTAGGATTTCTGTGAAACCCAGATAATGATCAGGCGGGTTCGCAACCCTCCTACTGCGTCGAGGTTCCCTCAACTCTTGAGGTGGAACCGACCTATCAGATGAACTATCATCAACAATTCTGGTTGATGAAGCAGATCCTTTAATAACTCTCGTTGAAGCTTCAATGGTTTCTTTGGAAAGCTCACTTAATACGACTTTACTATGTGGACTGTGCTCCCTGATATGATCCTCCTCCAGGAAAGTAGCATTCATGGAAACAAACACCTTGTTTTCGGACGGATCATAATAGTAACCTTCTTCGTGTACCTTTGGGGTAGCCTACAAAGAGGCACAACCTCGATCGTGATTCCAACTTCTTGGGATTTGCCTTAAGAACTTGTGTTGGGCAACCCCATATCCGGAAGTGACGCAAACTAGCTTCATGCCCGTTCCACAACTCCAAAGGTGTTTCTTGCAACACTCTTAGAAGGAACACAATTGAGAATGTATACCGCAGTCCCCACTGCGAAAACCCAAAACGAGTCTGGTAAGGAAGCGTAACTTATCATCAAACGAACCTTGTCTAACAAGGTTCTGGAGAAATTCTTGGCATTTAGATTGAGTTACAGTAGTTTTAAACATCTCAATGTTATGGAAGGAACTTACGGCTAAAGTTTTTAGCACATACAAGTTATTTTCCAGTTTAGCCGTACAAATTTCAACACCATCCTTACGAATAAACGCTTTATTCAATAGTGTAATTTTATTGTAACAGACACTTTACAGAAATAAGGTTCCTTTATAGTTCAGGAACTACAAAGACATCTTTTAATATAAGAAACCTATTTTGTAAAGTAAACTGGATGTCTCCCACTACCACAACTGAGATGATGTGCTCGGTACCTACTCACATCGTCATCTCACTAGCCTCCAACTGTCGGCAAGATTTAATCCTCTGAAAGTAAGAACATACATGATTATTGGCTCCCGAATCTAATATCCAAGCAGAATCATCATTCTCCACTAAACAAGTTTCTAATACAAGCAAATCATATTTACCTCTATCTACCTTGGCCTTAGCCTTGGTCGCCTTATTTTCCTTCAAATAACGAGAACAATTCCTCTTCCAGTGTCCGTCCTGGTTATAGTGGAAACATTTTCCTTTTTCAACCGGCAGTGGATGTCTCTTCTGGGCGACATGTGGCGAGTTAGTAGGCACATTCTCTTTCCCTTTACCATCCTTCTTCTTCTTCCCCTTTTCAGAGTTAGAAGTTGAAGGTGCAGACTTTGTCCCTAAGGTCGAACCTCGATAGAACTTTTTAGAGGACGATACAACATTTGCCTCACCTCCCTTGTCCTCCTTACTTTTCATCAAGGATTGGTAAGTCTGTAATTTTTTGAAGAGAATGGTAAGGGAGTAGTCCACTTTGTTAAGAATCATATTGCTAACAAAGTGGAGGACGCTCTCCGGCAATGAATGCAGGATATTGCTAACCTAACTGTCCTCATCGATTTTAGACTCATTCATCTCTGCCACGTTCAAGTGGACCATCATTTTCAGCACATGTTCATAAACAGAGGTGTCTTCCTTCATTTTAGAGCTGAAGATGCGTTTAAGAGCCTCATGCTTGAGCTGTCCAGACGGCTATCTAAACATTCCCTGCAGGGACTCCATGATCTTACGTGCTGAGACCATGGACTCATGTTTCTTGGCCAACACATCACTAAGATTGGTCAGAATGTATGCTCGGGCCTTCTCATTTGTCTATATCCAACGCTCGTACGCGGCCCGAACATTTCGAGTAGCGTCCTAAGGTGAAATAGGAGGACATTCCTCCATTAGGACAAACTTGAGATCTTCAATGATGAGTATCGTCGTGAGCATATGATTCCAACTTGAATAGTCGAGGCCATTCAATTTTTCGGCGATTAGTAAATTAATAGTGGCTGAAGCCATTAAAAACGTTGCTGGAAAAAAAACGAATAACCTTTTATAAGACTTTGCAAAAAATATATTTTAATTAACCAAATAATTTTTAGTAAAACAGATTCCAAGTACCCTAAGTGAAAAGACTTCTATTTTATAATGATGCCCAAGTGAAGCAGCACAAATGTCACCGGTGGGGTGATCAAATGGCCCTTCACTGGGATGAGACATTCTTAACCATTAGGCAGAACCAACTCTTGGAACTAAATCTAATAGTCACCATTTGTTCGGTTCATAATAGTTAACCCTTAACAATCTTGCGTAAGTGTAACCCCTCATTTTCGGCCCCAGAGTCCCGCCCTAATGCGCTTACCGTAGGGTAAAGATAGATTAGGACAAGAGACTAAGTAACTTTATCCTCTTACAGGAGATCAAATAAAGAAACGTGCAAAATAGTCATCCTATAGGGGGACACTCCCAGGGTACCACGAGGCGATGCGCAGAAACTTTATTCAATCCAACGAGGGAGACCAAGGGATATGCTGTCGCACTTCCCACTCCCACTTACTATGAACATTCTCTCCATCCACCTGGATATTGACCTACCCAAACACCATCCGTTAGGGGGACATGCCAAAAGTGCCTCGAGATCGAGGGTAGATCTCACGGTGTGGACTATGAGGGAGAAACGCAAGAGGCGAAAATGAAGCATCAAATGCCCAAGAACCTCCCATTGAATGTTCTACTTAGGGGTTCATTAACCTAGACAATATGGCTACTAATTATGATCTAAGTCATTTATAAAGTTAGCTTAAAAACAATTTTTGTCTTTGAAATAAAAAAATCCAAGTAGTCACATTAAACTCTTTAATGGATTGACCTTAGTCTGCATGCATCAAATCTATCTAAATTACCTTTCTAGGTAGGTTCCCAAGTAGGGGTGTTTCGTTACCGTCATCTTAAATACCCCAGCCTAGACAGAACCCGTCTTCGACAAAAGATATACTATAGATAGACTTACTACATACGGATATTTTAGTTCTAATTTTATTTTATAACCATTTATAAAATAAACAACTAAAACATGCATCCCACATAACGAAGTATTTATAATGCTTATAGATATTTGAAAAAAAAATTAAAGCATACATAAATATAACACTTATATTATATGATGCATGAGCATGCATTAAAACATGCTTCTCTAATCATCAATGAGCTTTTACAAAACCGAAATAACCCTATCTATTACATTTTTCATTGAGCACACCGATTCACAGGCGAGTCGGGTCTTGAACCGCCAGGAGGACACCATCATGTAGTAAATGTCATAGGTAGACGATCGTTCAGCGTGCATTAGACGATAGGAGCATAATTAAACGACCGCGTAGACGACGACGAGACTACGAAGCCTAATCATTAATGGGATCCCGTGGCGCGACGACAGGTAAGCGATTTACCTTGCGTTACTAAGCGATTGTTTAGTCATTTACTAAGTGATGAAGCTTGCTGACCTAAACAATCGTCCAGTGTGCGCGTGCGTTAAACAATACGTGAGCATCTCATCGTCTAATCGATGCGTGCAACCAGGTAAACGATTTACCTTGCGTTACTAAGCGATCGTTTAGTCATTTACTAAGCAATGAAGCTTGATGACCTAAATGATCGACCAGGCGCGCGCGTTAAGCGATACGTGAGCATCACCTTGCCTACACGACCCGATACTCAGTGATCGCATAACCAATCTTCAACACGATGCGATCAACCCTTGATCGCATAACCGATCATCTATACAATGCAATCATCAGCGATCGCGTACCCCATCAACTACACGATGCGATCAACACTTGATCACATACCTTCCTCGAAGAACCACAACGCTTGCTCCGATATTCTTCGTGAACGATTCAAAACTCATACAGACTTTGATTACAAACTCAATAACAATAATTAATGCCCAAAAACACAGGGGCCTTTACAAATAATCGCAAATGTAAAAGAATTAAAACAAACCGAGACTAACATCCACGAAAACATCCATAAATCCACACATCCACAGCAATTTAATGATTAAACAGTGTAGAAATGCACCCACCAATAATGCATTTGCAGTTCTTTTGCAGCAATGAATTGAAGGAACTCTTATTCAAGAGTACTTACGAGCGGAAGCGAATCTTTCCAATTCATTGTGACAGAATTACCGCATATACATTCAAACATACTTTCATATTACTAAAAGGATCAAAAAATCATATAGATGAAGATTTCTCGAGAAGACAACATCACTTAGAGCCCTCAGTATTCTTGCAGTGAGAATCCAAAGTGTAGGCTTTATTCGGATTTGGTAGAAGGAAGGAGGAAAAGCAACCGTACACAACGATCAAGCAAGTGGGAGAAGAGGTCGTTTATCGCATAGACAGAATGCTTGATCGATTAGGTGAAGTATACGATCGTGTAGTGAAACTAAACGATCGTCTATATGATCGTGTAGGAAAAGGTAAACGATCATCTAAATAATCGTATAGGAAATGGGTGAGCGATCATCCAAAACGATCACATAGAAAAACTTAGCGATCGTCTATACGATCGTTTAGTAAATACCGGGAGCTAAACGATCGCTTACTAAAAAGGTAAACGGTCTTTTAGATAATAGCGCGCGACGGTGTACTTGGTATGCGATCGCTTAACAATATCGTATATATAAATGATCGTGCAGTCCTATCGTATAGGCACTGATTTTCTAAATGATGACATTATCTTTTTCACAATACCCGCGCACACCGAGATCAACATACCGTCTGCTATTTATATTGCATTCGTTCGTAATTTTAAACGAAGAGGCGCCATTTCCTTTAAAACCATTCAATTAATTTGATCTTATCACATTCATAACTTATAAATTAATATCAAATATTAATTATAATATTTTTTCCTCTACTAGATATAAATCATATTTGTTGGATTTTATGTCCTAAAACTCGTAGTTTGTAATATCATATTCATGTTCAATAAAGCTGTTACTAAAAATCTTTGGTAAATTTAAATTCTATATTCATGAATCTAATAAACTAAGGATCCGAGGCTATTAAGTTTAAGTTTGAACTTTATGTAGTGACATAAATGTGGATCAAGTTCAAATATATAG
>NC_052357.1:63822150-63825127 GCF_009727055.1 Benincasa hispida | reverse complement strand
GCCAAAATAGATCTATAGTATATGAATAGGGGTGGGAGTTGGGCGCCTTATTCTGGGGACACTATGGATGCAGGCCCATTTTGTAGTTAGTACAAACGATGTGATCTAAACCGTTCATTGCGGAGACATGAAAATGGGGGCATCCTATGTAAAGAGTTACATATTGACTGAACCATGAAATAGTCACTTTTTACGCTCTAAATGCCATTTTATGTATAAAACTGACTATTTCGTTAATTGATGACCTAGGTAACTTAATCTTAATCCTAAGCTAACTATTAGAACTCCTGTTCACTCGAAATTATCCTTAGATCTGCATAGGTGAGGGTAGCTTATTATCACTGGCCCAATAAGTCTCCCCATTTCAAGGGTAAGATCATGTGGATAGCTGGAAACAATAAGGTGCAAGACGAAATTCACTCCCTACCTGTTATAAGGAATAATAGATAGATTGTTTCCTTTAAATACTGAATCCAGAGTCTTGATTCAAAGGTGTTTGAAGCTGGTTCAGAGCGGTTTTTTATACTACACCAAATTATTATTGTAATAATTTAGTTGTTAGCTTAATTTAAGAGCCAAAACCAATCCATTTTAGGGTATTTAATTAATTATGCATGTTGATGTATGTTTTAATTAAATTTTAAATCTTGTTGTGCATATAGTATGCCATATAGATTTAAAATCCCACCATAGGTTAACATGTACATGCATTTGATATATGTTATTATTGTTATAATGTATATAGTATGCATGTTAAGTTTTCTTTTAATATAAAGTGTTATATTAAAGCATGATCATCAAGTATGAATATATGTTATAGATGTATGATTCTATTATAATGGTTATAATTTTATTTTATAATTGTTATAAAATAACCTAGACTTTAAAATCTATAACAAAGGTAAAAGTTGCATGCTCACCTAGGTTTAAATTGGTGCAATTTCAATCGACTTTACTAAAGAGTTAAAATATGTTGATTACTTGTTAAACAAAGAGTTATTTACTTACCCGGGGAGATCTTGTCTAAGGTTGGTGGTTCTTAAGATGAAGGTTTACGGAACACCTCCTACCTAGAGATCAAACTGGCGTCTAAGTCAAATAACCCTAGTTTTAATGAGCATGCGTGAGAGATGTGAGGTAATAAATTTGTTTATCACCTAGACATTATAGATTAAAATCCAGTATAAAAGTTCTACATGGATCATTCACCTAGACTTAGGATATATTTAATTTAGCCGAAATATATCTCTAAGTTTTTTTTTTTTTTTTAATATATACCCTAAATTGTTATAGAACACTTTAGCTAGAAAGAAGTAGCGTACTTTTAGCTCTAGCGTCCCTAAGAATTCACATCGTGAGGTCCATGCAGGACTTTGGGTCGTGCTTAGGAGCGGACTCCCTTCGGAGAGTATTTGCATGGATCAATATCAAGGTGAAATGGGGAAATAGTTCATAGTAAGTGGGTGAGGGGTATGGCACAACATATCCCACGGTCTCTTCCATTAGGTCACACCATGAGATTTCTATAATGCGCTTGCATGTCTACCCTGGAGCGACCTTTCCCTTCGGAGGGTTGTATTATAGGATTCGGAACACCGCGAACTCCAAATCTGGATAGGCCCTCTTAGATCAGTTTTCATATTGACTTTCCACTTTCGGGAGCATGTTAATTCTGGTTTCTGAAATCCAAAAATGGAAGGTTACGCTTACAAGAATTACTAAGATGTTAGTATATTCTCGACCAAAGTAGCAATAACTAAAGTTCTATAGGAATAAAGAGTTATTCTGAGGTTAGCATCTAGTCAAGATTGTCTTAGTTCAAAAGAGGAATAATCCACTGCCCTTCGGTGGAGGTTATTCTAAACTTTTGAAATATCGTTGAAAAATATTATAATGAAGGGTACATTATTAGTTTTGTTTTTGCTAAACTTGATTGGATTTAAAAGATTGACGATTTTTACTAAAAAGAACATGTTTATATTTTCAGCATGAATAGCTCGATAATTCAACTCCTAGCTTCTGAGAAACTAAACGACGATAATTATTCAGCATGGAAATCAAATCTAAACACAATACTGGTAATTGACGATTTAAGATTTGTCTTAACTGAGGAATGTCCTCAAGCCCCAGCCTCAAATGCTAACCGAACTGTTCGGAAAACATACGATCAATGGGTCAAAGCCAATGAAAAGGCCCATGTTTTACATTCTTGCCAGCATGTCTGATGTTTTGGCAAAGAAACATGAATCCTTAGCTACAACTAAAGAGATAATAGATTCATTAAGACAAATGTTTGGGCAACCATCATGGTCCCTTAGACACGAGGCAATTAAGCACATTTACACAAAGCGGATGAAGGAGGGGACCTATATTAGAGAACATGTCCTGGACATGATGATGTACTTCAATATCGTTGAAGTAAATGGCAGACCCATTGATGAGGCTAACCAGATTAGCTTTATCTTACAATCTCTTTCGAAGAGTTTTATATCTTTTGAGACAAATGCGTCTTTAAATAAGATAGAATTTAACCTCCTACCCTTCTTAACGAGCTCCAGCGATTCCAAAACCTTACTTTAGGTAAAGGGAAGGAAGTGGAAGCAAATATTGCTATCACTAAGAAAAAATTTATAAGAGGATCGTCCTCTAAAAATAAAGTTGGACCCTCTAAAGCTCAAATGAAAAAAAAGGGAAAAAGGCAGGCTCCCAAGATAAAAAAAGGGAAAGAAGGATACAGATAAAGAAAAATGTTTCCACTGTAACCAAAACGGGCATTGGAAGAGAAATTGTCTGAAGTACCTTGCAGAGAAGAAAGCTGAGAAAACGACATAAGGTGAATATGATTTACTGGTCGTTGAAACATGTTTAGTGCAATATGATACTTCAACCTGGATACTAGATTCAGGAGCCACTAATCATATTTGTTTCTCGTTTCAGGAAACTAGTTCTTGAAAAAAGCTTGAAGAAGGTGAGATAA
>NC_052357.1:63765035-63816605 GCF_009727055.1 Benincasa hispida | reverse complement strand
TAGATAGGTTGTTCCCTTTAGTACTGAATCCAGGTCTTGAACAAGGGGCCCCACCCTCTCATTGGCCCGAGAAGGGTTCGATTTATAGGTTGGACCTGAAACCAATTGCTCATTAGAGGATCAGTGGAACTTAAAGAGTAAGATGTAGTCTCGGGGGTAAAACAGTTTTTATGACCTAGCCGAGATTACGAACAACCTGTGAAGGATTAGCTTACTAATCATGGTTATATCATATGAACACAAATATATCTATAGTAAGGGGAGTGCAACTACGAGACTATAGTGGAATGACCCGTGAGTTAACGAATATTGATTAGCTCTATCTAAAGAGTTTAGCCAGCTAATCTCAGATTATTGGAGCCCATGATCTATAGGTCTATTAGGTTCCCCTACTAGCTCATATGGAATAAACTTATAACAGTATGATAGAATAATTCGAATTGTTCGAATTAGGTGTAGAGAGAGAAATCGACAAGTATATGTGATATAGTGGTCGATTTTTTAGTTTAGAGATACAGCTTTAATATTTAAATATCAAGAATATGAATACGTTCATATTCGGAAGCTAAAAAATAATTGAAATGGTCAAAGATGTAAAAAGTCAAAGAGTTGACTTTTGACTTTGAAAAGACAAACTTTGACCGAACTTATACTCAAATGTGATTTGAATTTCGAGAAAATGAATGCAGATTCATACTCGGGAGGTCAAAATTAGTCAACACAGAAAATATCATAAAAAGTCCAAATGTTGACTTTTTGGTCAAAGTTTGACTTTGACCAAATTACTATTTTGCCCTTTGACTAAAGTAATAGGAAAATCCAAACTTTTGTTAGATAATTATACTAACAAAATAGTGGGCTAGGTGTTGGCTTATAGTGGAGACATTAAGCCCACTTAGTGAGTGGATTTTAGGTGTTGGATTTTTATGAAGTTATTTCATGCAATTTTGTATGGCCCTTTTCTATAAATGTGGGCTTGTCATTTTGGATTAAAGACTTTTGGAAATTTTGCAAAATTATTTTTAAAAATTGGGTTGAAAAATCCAAACCCAACCCAAATATCACTCTACTATTTCCATCTCTTTTTCTCTCTCTCGGGTTCATCTATCGGATTCGACAACCCGGTTCTGAGTCTAGAGGATAGTAAGTCAGCTCTAGTGGTTGTCCGGTTCGTGTTCGAGCGGAGATAGACAAATTTCGAGAGCTTCAAAGGTATTATTTCAAAATAACCCTAATTAATTCATTTGGATTGCATGTTTAATTTGGGCAATTAGAGTAAAATTGATTCTCATTTTCGCTGCGCATGCCAACTTTTCCATCAATGGTAGGTTTGAGTCGATGTTCTGGCCACTCGCACCCATGCAATTCAAAGGACCGCCCTCAATGGCAGGAGTTCTCATCTCACTCAGGATTGAGATCATGTTACCTATGGTCATCCTAGTGAAGTGAAGTCTCAGTTATGAACGGTGTTATATAACGAGATGTTAACACTTCGTGGTCAGGTCTTATACAAACTCTTTGTATAGAACATTCCCGCTCGCATGTCCCCTACACGAATGATCAGGATTAGATCATCTGTGACAAGTCACAACACTTGTGACCATTCCACAAAGCGGGACGCATCCGTAGTGTTACCAGGATAAGGTTTTCCTCCTACATTTATATACTACAGACCATTTTGGTTATCATTCAAGACATGATCCTCTTGTATGTCACCACATACGTGCTTAAGTTACATACAGATAACCAGGGATCTTAAGTTTATTGGTTTGTGATAAAAAAAAAAACATCTAAATGTGCAAAGTCAAGTAGTGAAGTAAATATCATTTATATTATACATCACAAATGTTTGTACAAAGTTGTTTACAAACTACTGGACACGAGACTTTAAGGCATAAATCCCAACACATGCATCATTTTATATTATAAGTGATATAATATATGTATATACGTGATTTAAATTATGTAGCATGCACATGCATCATATAGTATAAATGTTATATTATAAGTATGCATGCATTTATAGCTTATTCATGCATCATTTATATTATAATTGTTATAATATATTGTTGAATGAATGCATAGATGGATGTTATAGTATGATTCATTACATTATTATATAATTGTTATATATGTTAGTAATGAATTGAGATTGTATGAAGCATGACACTACCTTAGGTTAATTTATAAATGTTATGATTAATTGAGGTATGTCAAACATGCAATGAATGTTTTAATTGTTTCATTTATTTATAATCGTTATAATAAATGAAATTAGAATTAAAATCAATAATCACGAGTTGCATGCAAACCTTATATTATAATCATCTTTTAAAATTGTTTTAAAACATGATCGAGATACACCTAAAATCGCATTTTTGATAAGATTAGAAATCTTAGTTTAATATTTTAATCGATTTAATAAAATTAAGTTAATTCTTAATAAAAGATTAAATATGTAACAAATATATCTATAAGAGACCTTTTGTCTAAGGCAGGTTCTATCTAAGCTTGGGTATCTAAGATGATGGAAACGTTGCACTCCTACCTGGGAACCTACCTGGAAAGGTGAATTAGATAGATTTATTACATGCATGAAAGTTTGATTGAAGTTTATTAAATAGTTTAATAGACCTTAATCAAATTTGTTTAACTATCCAAAGGCAAATGTTGTATTTGGGCAAATTAATCTATCACTTAGTTAAAACTCAGTAGTCGGATTTTTCTAAGTTAATTAACTCTAAGTAAAACACTCAATTGGAGGAAAATGGGGTATATGATATTTCATTTCATCCTCTTCACATTTCTCCCTTAAAGTTCACACCATGAGATCTATACTCGGCCTCAAGGCACCATGGGTGTCCCCCAACGGGTGGCATTTGTATAGATCAATATCAAGATGAATGGAGGGGGTGTTTATAGTAAGTGGGAGCGAGATGTGTGACAACACATCCCTTGATCTCTCTCATTAGGTTGAAGTAAAGTTTCATGCATCACCTCGTGGCATCATGGGTGTTCCCCTAAAGGATGGCAGTTTTGCATGACGCTTTATTCAGTCTTCATAAATGGATAGGGTTGCTTTAGTTTCATGTCCTAATTGGTTTTTCCCTATGGTTGACTCATTGGGACAGGACTTTAGAACCTAAAATGAAGGGTTATACTTATGAGAATGTTTAAGCAAGTTAACAAATTCTAGACCGAACAATGGTGACTAATAGTGACAAAAACAGGGAGTTATCTTGTCCATTAGTCGAGAATGTCTCATTTCAATGAAGGGACACTTGATCACCCTACGGTGACTTTTGTCCTGTCTCACTGAAACATCATTGCAAAATTAGATGTTACTTCGGGTACATTAGACTATTTTGTTAAAAATTTATTGGTTGTCTTAGTGGTTTAATGCAAGTAAAGTAATTATAAATAATTTGTATGGTTTTAGAAAATTTTATTACAATGGCTACCGCTACTCTATACTTGCTTGCCGCCAATAAACTAACTGGTAAAAACTACACTTCATGGAAAATCACGAACAACACAACTTTAATTATTGATGACTTACGCTTTGTCCTTATGAGGGACTATCCTCCCATTCATGCTCCAATGCTCCTTGAAATGTTCGAAAGGCATACGAGCGTTGGACACGAGCAAACGATAAGGCTCGAACGTATATCTTGGTAAGTCTCAACAAAGTCTTGGCTAAGAAGTTTGAGCTCATGCTCACGGCTCGTGAGATCATGGAGTCATTGAGGGGAATGTTCGGACAACTGTCCATATAGCTCAGGCATGACGCTCTGAAACACATCTTCAATGACTGTATGCAAGAAGGGGCATTTGTTCGAAACATGTTCTCAATATGATGGTCCACTTTAACGTATCGGAGATGAATAGGTCTAGCATCGATGAAGCTAGTCAGGTTAGCTTTATTTTGGAATATTTACTTGAAAGTTTCCTCCACTTTTGTAGCAATGCTATTTTGAACAGGATTGACTACAACCTGACCACTCTGCTCAATGAGCTACAAACATTCTAATCCTTGATGAAAATCAGAGAACATAAGGGTGAGACAAATGTTACTTCGTCCTAAAAAAAATTTCATAGAGGTTTGACCTCTAGGACAAAGTCTATACCTTCTTCCTCTCGCACTAAAAAAGGGAAGAAGAAGAAGAGTGGGATAGTGAAAGCTAACCCTGTTGTTGCTGCTCAAAGGGATAGAAGGCCAGTTAAGGCTGCAAAGGGAATTTATTTCCATTGCAATCGAGATGGGCATTGGAAGAGGAATTACCCAAAATACTTGGCAGAAAAGAAGAAGGCCGAGCAACGTAAATATGATTTACTTGTATTGGAAACCTACTTGGTGGAGAATGATAATTCTGCCTAGATTATAGATTTTGGTGCCACTAACCACATTTTTTCTTCATTTCAGGGAATTGGTTCCTAGCGACAACTAGATGCTAGTGAGATGACGATGCGGGTAGGAACTGAGCACGTCATCTCGGTTGTGGCAGTAGGAAGTCTCCGATTGACTTTACATAACAAATTTCTTATTTTAGAAAATGTATATGTAGTTCCTGATTTGAAAAGGAACCTAGTTTCTGTAAAGTGTTTACTTAAACAATGTTATGCTATCAACTTCATTGTTACGAAGTGTTTATTTCCAAAAATGGTGTTGATATTTGTTCTGCAAAGTTGGAAAACAACCTTTATGTGCCAAAACCGTTAGCTACTAAGACACTCCATAACATTAAAATATTTAAGACTGCAGTAACTCAACATAAAATACTTAAAATTTCTCCTAAATAAAATGCCTAACTTTGGCATCTAAGACTAGAACACATCAATCTCAATAGGATTGAGATATTGGTGAGGAATGGACTCCTAAGTGAGTTAGAAGAAAATTCTTTACCTATGTGTGAGTCTTACCTTGAAGTCAAAATGACTAAAAGGCCTTTTATTGGAAAAGGTCACATGGCCAAAGAACCTTTAGAGCTATACATTCAGACCTCTGTGGTTCGATGAATATCAAAGAAAGGGGAGTTTATGAATATTTCATCACCTTTACTAATGATTATTCAACATATGGATACGTTTATTTAACCAACATAAGTCTGAATGTTTTGAAAAGTTCAAAGAATTCAAGGCTGAAGTTGAAAATGCATCAAATACAACGATTAAAACATTTCAATCTGATTGAGGTGGGGAGTTTATGGATTTATCATTCCAGAACTATTTGATAGAATATAGAATAATATCCCAACTCTTAAAACCTGGTACACCTCAGTAAAATGGTGTATCAAAAAGGAGAAATGGAACCCTATTGGACATGGTTCGGTCTATGATGAGTTACGCTTCCTTACCTGACTCGTTTTGGGGTCATGCAGAAGAGACTACAACGTATATACTGAATTGTGTTCAATTCAAGAGTGTTTCTATAACATATTTAGTCGTAAAGCTAGTTTACGTCATTTCAGAATCTGGGGTTGCCCAACATATATACTTGAGGCAAATCCTAAAAAATTAGAACCTCGTTCAAAATTGTGCCTATTTGTAAGCTACCTCAAAGGAAGAGAGGTGGTTACTTCTTCGATCCTAAAGAAAAAAAGTGTTTGTATTGACAAACACTACTTTTCTTGAAGAATACCACATTAGGGAGCAATCCCTACAGTAAAATTGTGTTGAATGAACTTTCCAGGAAAACTACTGAACCATTAACAAGAGTCGTTGAGCTTGGGTCATTTAGTGGGTCAAATCCACCTTAAGTATTGAGGAAACTTCAACGCAGTGGGAAGGTTGCGAAACCACCAATCTATTACATGGGTTTAACTAAAATCCTAGTTACGATAGCTGACGAAGATGTTGATGATCCATTGTCTTACAATGAGGAAATGAAGGATGTTGACAAAGATGAGTGGATCAAAGCTATGGATCTCGAAATGGAATCGGTGTACTTCAATTCTGTTTGGGATCTTATAGATCTACCCAATGGGGTTAAACCTATAGGTTGCAAATGGATCTACAAGAGAAAACAAGGTGCTGATGGGAAGTTGCAAACCTTTGATGCTAGACTAGTGGCAAAGGGTTATACCCAAGGGTTGAGGGAGTCAACTATAAGGAGACTTTCTCACCTATTGCCATGCTAAAGCCTATCCGGATACTCCTTTCCATTACCCCATATTATGACTATGAGATTTGGCAAATGGACGTCAAGATTGCTTTTCTGAATGGCAATCTTGAGAAGACCATCTATATGGAGCAACTTGAGGGATTCATAACCCAAGATCAAGAGCAAAAGATTTGTAGGCTTAATCGATCCATTTATGTACTGAAGCAAGCTTCTCGATCTCAGAAATAAGGTTTGATACTGCGATCAAATCCTATGACTTTGATCAAAACGTTGAGGAACTTTGTCAAGGAAATCAGACATGAGGATTTCCATGAGCAGCAAAATGATTGGTCCAAATTCAATTCGAAATTGAACACTAACGATTACAGTCCACAAATGGAAACTAACAGGTTATGCAACAACTAGAAATTACAACATGCTTACACAGAGGATCAAGGGGTAGAGTATCATACCTTTGAAGACTTATTCTTCAAACTCCCTCTATCATGGAATGCTCGATCAGTCTCCAAGACAACAATAAACGAACTTTTGAACACAACGACGCAACACAACATGATCAACAACGAACACGAACCCAATGAACGGCCTCCAAAACCTTGAACTCAATCGAGTTAGGTGAGAACACCACCACAATGGTTACCTTAGTATTCTCGGTGTGAAAATCCAGGAGTTGTGGGCTCTGTATGATCTTGGTTAGAAGAATAGACTGAAGGAGCAACAATCGTGGAGACGATTAAGCAAGTGGGAGATGACATAATCTATCGTATAGATGATATGCTCAATTGTGTAGAAGATGGTAGCCTATCGTATAGATAATGCCTTACGATCATTTAGCTACGACCAGCTGAGTGAACTATCGTATGGTGACACTCCAAGATTATTTAGTCTCTCTACGAGCTATCGCTTAGTGAAAACCATTTCACTTGATAGCCATGTTGTGAGTTTCTTTCCGAATCAAGTAACTCCCCAAAATTAGGAAAACATTTTTCCTTTTATCTCACAGTTATCATAACCATCAATAATCTCCCACTCAATTGGTTATTAGAGAAAAAGAGATAATTATCAAATAATTAATATTATTATAAATATATATGATAACCAACTTACATATTATATTTATAACCTATAGTTTTAATATTTCATCTTATGAAACATATAAACCAATAGTTCTCTTTTCTATTTTATGGTACTTAATGTAAATCATATTTACATTAATCCTTCACTTGATGTATCTCATACATCACAACAATTATATCATATATAATTGAATTTTCTCTTGTCAATTTGAACATTTCAAATCAACCCCAAGAACTTATTCTCAACTTGAATCCATTGAGCTACCAAGGGGACCTTATGGACCTGTAGCTTGAAGCTCCAACAATACGTGAATAACTGACTAAACTCTTTAGTCACGAAATCCACAATCCGTTAACTGTCGGGCACTCCATTAAAGACTGACAGCTCCACTCTCCTTATTACATATATATTTTATGTCCATATCAACAAATCAATAGTGTGATAACACTTCACAGATCGCTCGTAAGTATAGCTGAGCCAATTTACCGTTATGCCTCTGTAGTTACATCTAACTCTTTAAGTTCCACTGATCTCATAAGTCATAGTCCTACTATGACCAGTCCTCTCTTCCAAAAAGAAGTTGTGGCCACTGTGTTCAAGACCCGGAATCATCCCTTAAGGGAGCAATCTTTCTACTTACCCCTGCTTCGGGGAATGAGTGAATTCCATCTTGTATAACTTAGTTCCCAACTCTTAAATCAGACAAATCCCTAAAAAGGTAGGCTTGTTGAGTTAGCAATCTTGCCACTCTCACCCATACTAATCAAAGGACCACCTTCAAAGGCAGAAGTTCCCAAAACTTTCAGGATTAAGGTCATGTCAACTATGGTCGTTTAGGTGAGATGTAAGTTTCAAGTATCAACGATGTTACATAAAGAGACGAATCATCTTGTGGTCCAGTCTTATACAAACTCTTTGTATAGGACACCCTCGCTCATATGTCTCCACATGAATGGTTAGGATCTACCATCTGTAGTAGTTTACAACACTTGTAAACCTCTACAAAGCGGGCCATATCCGTAGTGTCACCAGGATCAGGTATCCCTCCTTAATCCTTATACTACAGACCTTTTTAGATTATCACTTAAGGCATGATCCACTTGTATATCTCATATACATGCTTAAGTTTAAATACAATAACCATGAACCTTTGTTTATTGGATATGAGTAAATGAAAAATAAAAGGACTCTCATTTTATTCATAACCATCTGTACAATTTAACAACTACGAGACTCCGGGAGAATTAGGACACCAATCCTAACACCTTGTGTATACAAGAAGATCATCAACAGTTCAATAGCTTTATTAGTGTTATATGTAGACGATATTCTACCCATTAAGAATGATGTAAGTTTACTAACTGAAGTAAAGAACTGGCTAGTAACCCAATTTCAATGAAATATTTGGGAGAGGTTCAGTTTGTTCTAAGCAGTCATATCTTTAAAGATCGAAATAACAAAATGCTAGCTTTGTCTCAAGCATCGTATATTGACAATATGCTTTTCATGTATTGGATGCAGAACTCCAAGAGATGTTTGCTATCTTTCAGGCACAGAGTTACATTGTCTAAGGAACGGTGTCCTAAGACACCTCAACAAGTTGAGGAAATGAAACGAATCCCCTATGCATCGACTGTTGGTAGTTTGATGTATGCAATGTTGTGTACGAGACCTAACATTTGATATGTAGTGGGGATGGTTAGTAGATATCGTTCTAATCTAGGATTTGATAATTGGAACGCCGTTAAGAATATCCTCAAGTATCTAAGGAGAACAAGAGACTACATGCTCGTGTATGGTTCTAAGAACTTGATCCTTATTGGATACACGGATTTTGGTTTTCAGACTGATAAGGATTCTAGGAAATCTACATCAAGATCAGTGTTCGCTCTTAACGGTGGGGCAGTAGTCTGAAGAAGCACCAAGCAATGTTGCATTGCTAACTCCACTATGAAGGTCGAGTATGTAGTAGCTTGTGAAACTGCTAAGAAAGTTGTTTGGCTTAGGAAATTATTGATAGATCTGGAAGTTGTTCTAGACATGTCAAAGCCCATCTCACTTTATTGTTATAATGGTGGTGCTGTGGATAATTCCCAAGAGCCTAGCCTAAGAGTCACAAGTGTGACAAATACATAAAGTGAAAATATCATCTCATCCGAGAGATTGTGCACCGAGAGGACATGATCGTCACACATATAGCTTCAGAGCATAATAATCCTGATCCTACAAAGGCCCTCACGACTAAGGTGTTTAAGGGTCACCTATAGGGTCTATGGGACATGCCACATTTAGGTTAGGGCAAGTGGAAGATTTTTACTAGGAGGTTTGTGCCCTAATTTATTATTTTGTGTTCTTTGTATTATAGTTTGACTTCTACATTATACACCTTACTAGCTCTAGGTCGAGTGGGAGATTGTTAGGGTTGATGATCTAAATCTCGTAGGGTCTTATAGTTGGTAATTGTATTGTACAAACTTATTATTTATTTAATAAAATATATGATGTTTTATTTCAAAATTAGTTGCATTAACCACAAACCAACAAACTAACATCCAAAGTTTTCTTGTAGCTTAAACATGTATGTAGAGACATACGGTTGGATCATGTTTAAGTGATAACCTAAATGGACTGTAGTAGATGGATAAGGTTGGGTACCCTATCCTGAACTACGAGTATGACCCATTTTGTAGGTGTTACAATTGTTGTAAAGTGTTACAAATTATCTAATCCTCATCATTCATGTGTAAACATGTGAGCGGAGATATTTTATACAAAGGAGTTTGTATAAAATTGGACCACGAAATATTTAGTCTTGTTATATAACGCCGTTCATAATAGAGACTTACATTTCACCTGGATGACCATAGGTAACATGACCTAAATCCTGAATGAGTTGCGAACTTCTGCCTATAAGGGCGGTCATTTAATTTGTATGGGTGAAAGTGGCTAGACCGCCGACTCAATAAACCTACCATTTTGGGGATTCGTCTAATTAGGGAGATGGGAACACAGTTACATAAGAAGGAATTCACCTCCTTGCCCAAGGTCGGTGTAAGTAGATAAATTGCTCCCTTAAGGACTGATTTCGGGGCTTGAACAATGTGGCACCACACCCTCTCCTAGACCAAAAGGGGTTCAGTCATTGTTGGGCTACGATCTATTGTTCATTAGAGAGATCAGTAGTACTTAAGGAGTTAGATGTAACTACAGGGGCAAAACGATAATTTTGGCCTAACTGTACTTACGAGGAATTTTTTAAGGGTCATCGTACTGTTGATTGATTATATCCAATGGACACAGAAATATATCTGTAGTACGAAAAGTGCAGCTATCGGTCTTTAATGGAGTACCCGACAGTTAACAGATGGTGAATAATTTAATTAAAGAGTTCAGTTAATTATTCACGTATCATTGGAGCTTCAAGCTACATGTCCGTGAGGTCCTCTTGGTAGCTCAATAAGACTAAATGAGAATAGGTATTTGGATTAATTTGAATTGTTCAAATTAATTGAGGGAATTGATTATATATAATATAATTAAGTTATTTTTAATTCTATGTGATATAATTATTATAATGTATTTGATACGTTATATTATTTATGAAAGGAAACAAATATTTGAATATGATTCAAATGTTGATTATATGAATTGGATTCATAATTGTTAAATTTAATATAAATGTGATTTATATTAAATGACATATGTGAGAGAAAATAAACTATAAGTTATATTGTATATGATACAATATTAAACTATAGATTATATGTTATATTTGATATAACACATAGTTTAATATATGTATTATATGATAATAGTTATTATATATATATAATGATAATTCAAATAAATTAATTTTATTTTTAAAATTAATTTAATTTGAATGTGGGAGGGAGTTACAACTCCCTCTCCTATTCCGCCCACGTAAGTGGGTGGTTTTATAGTTTCAGGGATTTGATATTCTTCAACTTGTGAAAGACAGAGATGGTGAGAAAGTTGTGTTTTTTGACAGAAAAGAGTTCTTTGAATTCTCTGCTTTCTCTTCATCCCAAAATTCTCATTCTCATCCCTTCCCTCAGTCCAAATTCACCAGAGCCACTCCTCCTGGATTCTCACCAGAGAATACCAAGGACTCAAAGTGGTCGTGCCCAATTGGTCATTTCCAATCTGTACGCGAATTCCAGTTCGGGGGATTTCTTGAAGAGTGTCTTCAAAGGTAAGGTTTCATGAAAAGTTCTTTTTATTGAGCATGTTGTATTTATTTGTTAAGATGCATAATCTGTATTTTTTATGTAAAATTTCTTTCTCTGTAAAAATGAGATTTGGGACGATCCCGTTTTCGTTCAAGGGCCCTTCAATGGGATCTTTCAAATGAGTGTTGCTGCCATATGAAGACGTTGGAAATTGAAGAATTATTGACCAGTTAAAGGATAATTTGAGGGATTTTTGATTGATTTTGGAAGAAATAATACTCAAATTCTAAGGTAAGGAAAAGTTAAAATGTTTATGAGTATTTTCTTCGAAAGGAGTTTAGTTACACGAATGTTGGAATTAAAGTTATGAAGTATGGGAAGTTGAATTTGGAACGATGTTGTGGATGAATAAACAGGCAACTACATATGAAGAATAAGCGAGCAGCTGACTCGGTGATATTATATGTTGACGCATACATCATAACTAATCTACAACGAAGGCAATCTGAGTACATCGCATAGACTGAGAATTGTTTAAGTGCTTACCGAGAATCCTGAGAAAGGATTTTCAATTATCAACCAAGTTATAAGTTACGATGGCTAGGGATAGTCGATGCATTATGAATGGTTTTGATGCGTTGAACTTAGCTATGATGCAATAACTATTAGTATGTGATGAAGTTAAGCTATACGTCAAGCTAAAAAGGGAGCTAAGTATATTGAACAAGGGACCTTCCTTTTTAGGGCAAATGCAAATAGGAGAGGCGTACTGCCCTTGGATGAGTAGCTTAAGAAAGTGAATGACAAGTTTTAATAAGTGTTTTCTTACATAAGTTTTATGAATGATTCCCAACGTATAGGCATTCCATATGAATTTATTATATCATGATTTTCTCCAACTCATGCCTTAAAATGAACGTGATCGCATGATCTACATTTTTAAACAATGAAGTTATTAAAGAGTTTACCATGTGTTTTCCAGTAAGCCTTTGCCATATCACATGTTAAAATTAATCAAGTATATTTTATATTTTACAAGGCAATATGCGTTGATATGAAACCAGGAGGTATGGTTATTTTGAATATGCATATTCTGTATATGTTCTTAAATGTTTAAATGTTTTTGCCTTGTACAAACCCTACTCCGATGTTGGTACCGAAGGTATGGTGAGGTACCCAGATTTCAATGTTGTTAGGGATCCTTGACATCGAAGGTATGGTAAGGTGGTCAAGCCCAATCCAGCTTTGAAGGTAAAATTGGGGCATTTTTGGTGCACTTTATAGGTAAGGTTTTATTTTTGGGTTGCTGGTATGGTTTTTAACCCTTGGAATTAAGTGTCACACATAAGGTTAGGTTTATTGTTTGACAATTGGAAGTATTTGGGGGTCATTACATATTGGGTGGTTGATTTAAAGATTTTTGGATATTTCTTTTATATAGGTTGTAGCCTGGAAATTTAAACTGAATTTTGGTTCAGATAGTAACGTTTGTCTCGAGGTCTCTCAAAGCAAAGAGGGGAGATTGAATTAATCACGCTAGACTTTATTTAGGTAAGTTACCTACTGTCGTTTCGCCCTCAAACCCAAGTATGTGTTAAGTATTGGTTCCTATGTTGGCTTGGAATGTTTGACGTGCTTGTTGGTGAGTTTGAATTTTGGAAGCTTAAGTTTATGTCATGGACTTTCGATTATGTATTGTTGCAGTGGTTGGTTGATGGATGAATTGTGAGACAGTGATGAAACATAAGCATGATTTGAGATTTTGATTTTATGCTTATACCTATGTGTGACTGATAGTGATTACTAGCATTTTTATCGAACTATACACATCGCATGCTGTGAGCCTTCAGGCTCACGCCTTAGGCCTATGTACAGTGCTCCCTTAGGATCACAACTTATGTTTATAATTGTGTCCCTCCAGGGTCACTACATATGAAAGTGTACCTTCGGGTTTGCCCCTTATGCTTATGTTTATGCCTATACTTATGCCTACGATGCGTTTCGTGCACTTGAGTCTCGATAGGGAGGCTAATAGTTCACTCAGTGGGTGTAAAACCCGAACCCTAATTACTATAAGTAAGAGTATGTAATGAGATGTCTCCTAATGAGTTAAATGAAACCATATTTTAGGAGGATTAGAGGATGGAAGCAAGAAGAAATAAGCTCTTGTGTAGCTAAGTGTAAACCCCGAATTCTAAGTTCCTAAACAAGTATGTTTAGCCAAAGGAATGATATATTAAATATTTAATAAGTTAAAATTCTTGTTATTTATAGAAGTTGTGGAGAAAGGAAAAGAAAAACACATTAAATAAGGAAATTCACTTATTGGTTTGGCATGGCTGTTAATCCTTGAATTCGGGAGGCGGCAGGAAGATTAAAAGGAAGAAGAATTTTGAAAGCTTGGTTTCGGCAATCTACATGAGCAAATTTAGTGAAATTAGTGTCATTTGAAAGCTAGGAGAATCTAGTTTTCAAGGTTGTCTTGTCGAAGAAAGATTGTAGGAGAGGAAGAATAGAAAGTGATGAAATTATAAAAGAGACAGAATCTCGGGTTAATCAGGGCCTGAGGTGAATATTAGAAGATATAGGCCAAACTATAAATAAATTTTGGCTGAAATTTTAAGGCAAGAAACCTAACTCAATTCTAAATATATTTGTAGAAGGAAGTTTCTTCAAAAGAGGTCTGGATTTTTAGTTATGAATTTTTAAAGTTGTAACAGAGAATTTGTGCATAAGCAGACAGCTGATTGGGAAGAACAAGCAAACAACTCATCGTGGAGATTATAGTGAGATTTTGTGATAAGGATCTTTCTAATGAAGAAATCTCACTAATTTTGTGATGAGGATCTCACTTTAGAAGGGAATCTCGCTAGAAATTGGGCTGAATCTCGCTGGAAAGGTGAGTATCGCTAGGATGAAAGGATCTCGCTCACGAGGAGGATCTCGCTCATGAGAACAATTCACGCATGATGAGTATCTCGCTGGTAAAGTTGTCTTTGAAGTTCTATTTGAGGTATTTTGCTAGGAATTCTAAGTAGTTTAATCAGAAATTATGTCCTTTCAGGCCAAGAAGAGCTAGAAGAGGCGTATAACCCGTTAAGAGGTCAACGAGCTGTGAGTGACTATGTGATGAATTGATGTTTTAATGATTTAGAAACTATGATTTCTTTGAAATTATTTCTCATGCTAAGTGTTAGAAAATATGATTTATTTTAAGATATTCATCATGCTAAGTGTTTAAATGAAGTGCCAAGCAACGTATTTGTGAAACTGTTTCTCATGCTAAGTAAAGCATGTTTTCCATGGAATTGACATGATGTAAATATGCTATCTTGTCCAAATACTTTCAGCATGTTTAAGTAACTCCATTTTCATGATGAACTAGTATGATGATTTGAGCACTAAGCTTTAGTGTTCAACTAAATCTTTTTGACTAATTTTACTTAAAACACGATACCGAAGGACATTTGAGAAGGTATCTGACTAACTTGGTACCGAAGGACATTCGAGAAGGTACCAGACCAACTTAATACCGAAGGACTGTCTCTTATACACATCTAGATGTGTATAATCGAGAAGGTCTAGTATGATGATTTGAGCACTAGCGCTGGACGATCGTCGATCGTGTAGGCGGGTGCTGGGCAATTGTATAGCAGATGCGCGGGCGCTAAGCGATAGACTACACGATGGCGCTACGCGATGGGCATGAGCACTAGATGATAGCCGTGTTGCGCTAGACGATGAGCAGATGCGCTACACGATAGGCAGAATGCTAAGCGATAGGCGAATGCGTGAGACGATAAGGCCTCAGAGCTAAACGATGGAAGTAAACGATGGGCGCGGTAGCTAAACGATGGCCTATGCGTGAGATCGTTTACTAAACGATTGAGCTACACGATAGGTCATTGGAGCTAAATGATAAATGCAAGAACTAAAGGATTGATTGGCTTGAGAACACGTGCATTCTGCTAATTAAATACACTAAAAGAATGTTTAACCCACAGTTTTAATAAGTTTTAGTTGATGACTCACAGTTTTAAAAAGAAGATTCTCCCATTTATTCAACTGTTGAGTTTTCTTGTTTTGCAGGTGCAACAAAGGAGTGAAGATTTGGTATCGCAACCTCTTTATTGGGGACATAGGGTGCAACACGGAATTCACTTCTACCCGATTAGGATTAGTAGAGAAGTTGTTCCCTTCACTGCCTGAGAGAGATTCGATTTGTTGATTGGATCACAAATCAATTATTCATCAAGGGATCAGTGGGACTTAAGAAACAAAAGGTAATTTCAGGGGTAAAACAAAGATTCGACCCAACCGTTATTACGAGCAACCTATGAAGGGTTAACTTACTAATCATGGTTATATCAAATGAACATAATATATTTATAGTGAGAGGAGTTCAGCTACGGGCTTTAGTGGAATCACCCATTAGTTAACGAATGGGGGTTAGATCGGTCTAATGAGTTTAGCCGATTAATCTCATATCATTGAAGCCCATGATCTATAGGTCCGCGAGGTCCCCCTACTAACTCATAAATGGATTAGATCTAGAATTGCGTGATAAGTTAATTTTAAGTGTTCAAATTAGAATTAAATGAAATTGGAAAAATAATATTTAAATATGATTTAAATATTTGAAGATAGAATCGTGTAAAAATTAATTTAATATTTGATATTAAATTAATTAGAATTGTTTAAATTGTTTAAATAATTATCTATTGATTTTATTAAGAACATTGAATTATGAAATTAATTTTATAAAATTAATAATATTTTCAATTTATTAAATAAAATTGATTTATGAAATCAATTTATTAAAATTGAAAAATAAGAAAGAAATCACAAAAATGGAAATTAAGCATTTTCTACTGTCTTCATGTAGTAACTCATTAACAACCCACTTTTTCACTCTTCATTAACTACAAGCATGAGCTGCATCTCATGCAGCAAATTACTTTGCATGAATGTTTGCAATGTATTGAAGAGATTGGAGTGTTTTGAAGGTAATGCAACCGATCAATTTTTCTGAAAAATTCGAAAGAATAAGTTATTCTTCTGTTGGGTTGTTGCTGTGAGTAATCTACAAATTCCTTTAATTCAAGCTTATTTTGAGTCCCACTACTCAATCTTGAGCACCAAGAGGATCTTGGGGTGGTCTACAACAAGATTAAGAGGTGATTTGCAGTTGATTCGAGCTTAGAGAAAGTTATTCAAAGGTATGTCATGAACCCCATTTATTTCTGTTGAAGCATGTTTTATTTAATGAATTAGAGTGCTCATAGATCCTGGTTTCTTCCATTGCGCATTGGTACCTTCCAACACCTAGGTCATCCTATTGAAATAGAAACCTAACTATTCAACGGTGCTACATCTAGTGGTTACTATTTCGCGGTCTGGTCTTATGCAAACTCATTGCATAGGACACCCCCACTCACATGTCACCTCCACGAATGTGTTGGATCATTGCGTTTGTATCCAATATAAAGTGGGTCATATCCATAGTGTCGCTAGGATAAGGTACCCAACCTTATTCCTATACTATAAATACTTTGTGTTGTATCTTAAATATTGATCCCTGCGTGTCTCCACATACAATTCGATATTCATAAGACAACCTAGGATGTTAGTTTATTGGATTTAGGGTTATTAAGATACAAGAGAATTCAACACAGTCAATAACATTTGTTGAAATAACATCAATAACTCTTTATGGATGACGGTCAATTTATTACATTTACTATCTACGAGTTTTAGAGCATAAAACCTAACAGTTTCATATATCCTTTTTTAGATCACATCTCTACTTTGCCTCCATTTGGTCTTGGTATTTTGATCTAATTCATTTCGTACCTTTGGAAATATGTTATAGTATGTTTGATTTTAATTTTATTTTCATTTAACTTCATTTTAATCTAATTATAGTTTGCTATCTTACTTGCAAGGCTCAAACTAATTGCACAATTCTTTTTATTATTTAGTTTGAGGTTCAGTAGTTTTAAGTTATGAGTCTACTTTTTACAATCCAAGTTTTGTTTAATAGTTGGGGAACAATTTGTGATGTATTTAGTGTTATTCATCGCTATGCATTTTTTTTTTTTACAAATACATAGGCATTTTTGTGGACATTATTATTTCTCTTGTAAATGACAAATTAGACTGAACAAAAAATGTTCGCAAAAAACGAGTTTGCACAAAAAAAAAAATCATTTCTTTCTATGAGAGTAAAATGTGAATAATTAAACGTTTGCACAAAAAATGGAAAAAAAGTCACTAACCATAAAAATTGAAATTCATATTTCACATATGGCAAAAAAAACAAGATGAGAATTGGTTTTATGTTTTTTTGTTTTTTAAATTAACATTTATGGTTAAGTTAAAACTAATCGAGAGTTTACGACTAGAGAAAATGTTCAGTTTATTGGAATATGACATGTTTTTTGGGACACAAATACTACTGTTTTTTAAATTGTGTGGTGAAAATATGTTACATTTTCAAGAAGGAAAAACATGTTGTTCAACTCTTAAGTTTCTTCTTTGTTCATGATTGAGGATTAAGTAGTTGCGAAAAGTTTCCTTTTCTATGGAATATGTTTGGTATTTAGTAATGGAAAAAAAAATATATGTTATGTAATTTAGTGTTAAAAATTTGAATTCAAAATTTGTGTATGTTTATTTTGTAGGAGTTATGTTTTAAGAATAAGAAAAAAATCAAGTATTTTTTAGTGTTACAAATTTTAGAAAATATGTGTAGTTGGAAATTAGAAAATAAGCCCCCCAAAAAAAAGTCCAAGACAAAATCGATTTCATTTAGAAAAAAACTGCACCAGATACACAACTCAATTCAACTCAATTTTACCCCCAAAACACAAAAATTCCAACTTTAACACAACACAATTTAGTACCTCAACACACAAACGATCTAATTCCACGGATAATATAATTTTCTATGTGATAATCACCAACTCACCTCAATTAAACTCTGCAGGTCAAATGCACCATAGATGTTTTATTAAGAAATATGAAAATCTTGTAAATAAGTCGTAAGAAAACAAACACAATTCTTAATAATCAAATGACTATCAAATGACCCATTAATTATTTGGTTTTTTTCTCTTAAGAAAATGAAGTCTACGGAGACCAATTTCACTTACTATTTTTTTTAATGATAATAATAATTATTATTTTAAATATATAATTAATATAATTTTATTTATTAAACAAATAAAGTTTCTATATTCCGTTTTCTACATTTTAGGAGTGTTTTCATTTCTATTTTCTTTAATTTGAATAAGAATTTAAATGTTTTACATAAGAAAAATAAAAACATGATTCATAAATAAGAGGTTGCGAGAAAACAATGACGATTTTAAATCCAGATGGTTATCAACTGAAACATTGTGAAACTAGAGTTTTGGGACCATAATTGTTGAACATGATAAAATACAAAGATGAATCTATTTGTATTCACGAATCTCGTAACTTGTATAATTTTATAAACCAAAGCCTAAGTGGATAGATTTATCTAATGTGTGGATCAACACCATACTAGAGAAAACTATTGAAAGCAGGCTACGTTTGTTTATCAATTCGTAATGAAAATTGGTCTAATCGTAATTGAATTCCATTAATAGATCAATCATAATGGGTCTTAATTACAAATGTAATTAGATTGTTTTTTATTACATTTACTTAAAATTAAGAAATTTGTCAATTTTACTGTTATCATTATGGTTATCTTTACCTTTGAAAGCCAAACCGTAACAATAATGACAACGGTAACAGTAAATATGTCAAAATTCATGGATTTTCTTATATGAAACAATAACAATATTGGTAACCATAACTATAACTATAATGGTAACGTTAATGATCACGATACGACGTAATTTTTTGACACAATTCAATCAATCACCTCACGCTCGTCATTCATATTACATTACTTGATTATGAATTTTCAACTGAAGTCTACTTGTCAGTATAAGATGCATAACGCTTGTAAACACTAATAAATGTAAAAATAGGTCACATTTTTCAAATTACATTTCATTTATTGCAATATACCTTCTATAAAAGTGGCCTTAAATCAATAGAAGCGAGTTTTCTTTCATGTGAGTGAATTTCTATATTATCATATTCTTCTATTTTTCCTCCATTATTTAGCAACAATTACACAAACTATTTGGATTAAATTGGTCAGAGATTTGAGAAAGAATAAATTGATTAGACAATCTTGAGTTGATTTTAAATATAGTCAAGTGAAAGATATTTATAAATCAAAATTAAGATATATATATTTATTAATTTATTTTATAAAAGTTAAAAGTTAAAAATTGATACCACTATTAATTTAAATGTTGCCTCATAATTCAATACACATAAATTGGACCTCTCCATCCACCCCACCACTCATAATTTGCTTTATATAAAATGAATTCAACTAGAATTACAATCCATCAAATATATAAAGGAAAAAAAGGCTAAGATAATAATGTTATGGAGAAAAAAAATCAACATATTTTAAATTCAACATAATGGTAAGAAACGTGCATTATCAATTATCATTGTAATCTTAAAATCTGACCACCCCAAAAGAAAAAGAAAACAAAATTACCTCTTCGATCCTCAAATTTCGAAGAACACGTGTTTGGTATCTAAGTTTTCAAACATATCTTTTTAGTAATTGAGTTTTTTAAGAATATGTTCATTTGGTTCCCAAATTTTCAAAATATACCTATCTAGTTATTGAATTTTTAAAAATATGTTTAAAAAGTCCATGCATTCATTTATTATTACTATTTTAAATTAAAAATTGTTTTTTCTTAATTACCTATTCTCGCTAAAATCATTTTTTACACATATTTTTGTAATTTCTATAACATTTTTTAGAATTACCTATTCTCTAAAATTATTTTTAAACTACCGATCACTTGGTATTCCTAACCTTCGAGTCGAATGAGACTGCCTTCTGACTGTAAATCTCATAAACAATGGGCATTTGGCTTTGAATAGATTAGAAGATGTATCGATGAAATTTTGTCACTGAACAAGGGTTTACTTACATCTCCTTTCTCTTTGTAAATCGTATATGTAATAGGTTAGTTGATGCCTTAGCAAAGGAGGCTAGTGCTAACCTTAAGGATAGTATTTGGGCATGAGATTTTCCAACCCGTTTTTCATTATGGTTGAATCAGATGTTACTCGTTCTTAGCCCATGAGGCATTATAAAATTCTTTCATTTTTTAAAAATAATAATTCAGGGATCTTTTAAACTTATTTTTAAAACTACGTGACTAAAATATACATTTTAAAAATTTATCCCATAATTCAGGGATCTTTTAAACTTATTTTTAAAAACTACGTGACTAAAAATATACATTTTAAAAATTTATGGACTAAATGCACTTATTCTACAACATCAAAGACTAAAGAAATATGTTTAAAAAATTTAAGGATCAAAAACGGCGGCGTATTCATGATGAAAAAATTTGTAGTGACAGATCAACAACACGGGCACCGCCTTTGGCAATTTCAAGAAAATTCAGAATTAATAATAATAATAATAAAGAAATAAAGAAATAAAACCAGATTTTGCCCTAACTGCAAATTCAACAAAATTCAAGCCCTTTTTTCGAAAACTCACCCCTATAAAGTCTCCTCTTTCTTCTTTCTTTCTCCCATTACGTTATCGTCTCCTCCGTTTTGCCCTACACTATCCATTTTCCCTCTTCGTTTCACGTATAATCCATCGATTTTTCTTCCGCTTCTATCATAGAATTCATAAAATCCTCAATTTCTTGTTGTTTAGTAGTTTTCTTTGTTAATCTTTCATCTTCAACTTGTGCAGAATCCGAAACCCTAATTTTCTGTTTGCCTCGCCTTCAAATCTGTCGCAAATCTTTGATCTATCAATCGAGAAATTTGCATCGGTTTTGTTTTTTTTTTTTTTTTTTTACTCTTCGTCGGACTTGATTGGGCGTTGTCTGATTTCAGTTCGCTGCCCGGAGATTTGGTTTCGTCAATAAAATTCTTGTACTTTGAGGAATTTTAGAATCCGACCTTCGTTTTTACGATTTCATTGTTTTTGCGTCGTTTTGGTTGATCTGTTTTTTTATCTGAAAATGGTCGGTGGTGGAAGCAGGAGGGACGAGGGTTCTTTGGTTATCAACAACACCAATGTTTTTGCTGCCCTCGAAACTCTCAGGAAGAAGAAGAAGTCCGACAAGGAACGCAAGAATAAAGGGTCATCTAAGTCTCAGTCATCCCAGCCTAAGGAACCTGAACCTCAAGTTTTTTGGGCACCCGCTCCATTAACTTCAAAATCATGGGCCGATGTGGATGATGAAGACGATGACGATTACTATGCCACGACTGCTCCGCCGCAGGCTGTGTGGGGCTCCTCGGAGGCTCACGAGAGCAAGGAGAGGCCGAGCAATGTAGAGGTGTGGACAATTACTTTTATCTCGTGAACCATGCTGATAAATTCACTGACTTGTGTATCTGTATCTATGTTAATTTATCGTTTATTGGCTGGTTATACGAGGAAGAAGACTAATTCATACCTTTTTTTAAAAAAAATAATAAATAATTGGTCACGAGAATGGCCCTCAAAGTATACTTGGGTGCCATTTTCTGTCCACCATGTAGCTACTATGTTTGGTTAAGAGCGGCGTCATAGGACTCATAACATATGCAGGAAAGATGTGAAGTGGAAGGAACAAACTTAATTTCCATTACTCAAGTATCCATTGCGATTCGTCTGATGTTTCTGTTCATGCTGAAATTGATTGAGTGGGTTGGCTGGCTGTAATGCACATTGTCCTGTATAATATTTTAGGTTGATTATGCTTTTATAACGACTAAAGGCATAACAGGTGTGTTTTATTGTGCTTGTCATATTTTGATGGCAATATTTATTTTCGTTGAAACCTCATAGTTTTATGCGTCGTAGTATTCATTCATAGATGCATGGGAGAGGCCTTGCAATATCTCTACATGCTATCCTGTTGAATAAAATATGTGAGAAATGTGCCTGGGTGTGCCTCATAAGTACTTTCTTATTTATTGCTGGGAAAGTCCTGCTGAGTACGGGTATCTGATTGTAGGAGAGTGAGAGTGAAGATGACATCCTTGATGAAGTTGATTATGAGCTTGAGGATGAGCATGAAAATGAGCATGAGCATGAGCATGAACCAGAGGTTCCTGTGCATCCTGAGCCAGCTGTGAAGAAGGCTCCTGAAGCCTCTGTGGCACCAAAGGAGGCCGAGAGGCAACTTTCCAAGAAGGAAAGGAAGAAGAAGGAACTTGCTGAACTCGATGCCCTTCTGGCTGATTTTGGAGTAAGCCAGAAAGACAGCAACAGTCAAGACGAGTCGCGTGGTAATACCACTTTTGTGTTTCAATCCTTGCACTGCTATTTTTGCTTCCCCCATTTGTCTTTCCATGTTTATCGTTCTAAAAGTTTAGCTCTAGCTCCACTCCACCATATGCTCTTGTGAAAGTTTTGTTTCAAATGGCAATAGGAATTTTGTCTTTGTTCATACATCACACTAATTGGTCATTGTAGCACAGATGTGGGTATGAAGCCCTACAAATATCTTGACGGAATTGTGGCATTGTTAACTCCTTGTTTGTCTACCATTGACAGTCAACTGCTGGATTTGTTCCTATTGTGACGAGGGCTTCATATTTAGAGTGTGAATACCCTTCCATTCATAGTCATTGCGTTAGATGATTGTGACAATGTCCTCCTATGGTCTTCTCCAGTCCTTTTTTTTTTTTGGAAACATCTTCATTCTTCTCGTTGTTATTCAAGCATTGGGAACTTTATGGATTGAATACAGGCAAATGTATATAATTGATTACGGATTCTTTACTAATGGAGGAGGTTGCCGAGCATGTCTTACGAAGTCTTTTGTTTTTTGTTTTATTTGGCATTTCTAGATGTGCAAGAAAAGAGAGATGGAGAATCCAATGGAGATGGTGTAAAGAAGGAAAATGCCCCTTCAGAGTCCAAAAGTGCTAAGAAGAAAAAGAAGAAGGAGAAGAAGGAGGTCAAAGATCAGGATCAGCGGAACAATTCTGACGTTAACACCGTGCCAGATGAACTTGCTGGGAATGGTGATGCGGAGGAAGATGCATCGGCAGTTGATGTGAAGGAGCGGCTTAAGAAGGTGACATCTATAAAGAAGAAGAAATCTAACAAAGAGATGGACTCTGCTGCCAAAGCTGCCGCCGTTGAGGCTGCAGCGAGGAGCGCGAGACTTGCAGCCGCAAAAAAGAAAGATAAGAACCATTACAACCAACAGCCTGTGCGGTAAAAAGTGCCCTTGTTTTTTCTTCTTTCCGTCTATAACTGGACATATGTTTCTCATTGTTTGTATAAGCAATGCAGAATAATCTCTCTGGGCTCTCAAATCTGGTTTTTGTGGACAGTGGCATTAGTTGTATTAAAATGGATTCGGGGAATTTTCGCCCTTTTCTTTTCTGGATCCCTTGTGGTTCATCATTTGTCTCCCAATTCTGTTTTTCCATGTCTCTACTCTTTAAAATATCTAGGTTTGTCTTGTAGCTCTAGTTACAAAATCTGTCTTTTGATTGTGTCGATATTCTCTTTTGAACTCCAAGACAGTACAACTTATAGAACAGACCTTGTTCGTGATTGTGTCGATTTTCAAAACTCCAATTTCTTTCCGTGAACACTGATCCATAGAGCTCAAAGGTATTTTATCGTCTAGGATTGCTGGATATTTGTTTAACGTTTATGAATGTGCTATGATCTAATTCTCTTGGGTACTTTTGTTTAGAATTATCCACCTGAAGCAATTGGATAGTGATGGGAGGTTAGAATTATTATAAGCTGAGATGATTGGATTCTGTCTAGTCGTTGATTTACTTAACGTCACAGAGGTGAGAAATTATGATGTATTATTTAAAGTCAACTATTTTATAATATATGTTGATGATGTTGGATTCTGAAAGGTTAATAAAATATTTTTAGATAACATCCACGAACAGATATAAAGAGATCGACTATGAGTTTCAAGTCAACCTGCCTGCCTTGTGTTTAAATGGCAGCTGCTTTTGTCTTGTTTTCCCTCACATTTTCTTCTTGTTTCAACCATTTTTTTGTGACCCCTAGCCATCATACACCTTGACTCGAGAACCCCTTGACAGGACATCATAGGACTGTTTGGAGATCTAACATGAAATGATATATCTCCATATCTTATATCATCTCGATGTTTGGGGGTCTATTAATCTATTTCACCGACTTTAATTGTGAGTCTATTTTTTGAACGTGTTTTGTATCTCACCGTCATTTTTCTTTCGTGTATCGTATGACATGTTAGTGCTTGAACATTCTCGATCATTCATTATTCATTTTTTTATCAGAACTCTTCAGACATCAGAGCTCTCCACATCTTATATCATCTCAACACTCTAAATAGTCTTATGCATAGATTATCTTGTATTTAGTGATGATGCTTGGTAGTGATTAATGGTTTAAATCATCTTTCGTTTTCAAAATCACCCTACAACATGGTTTTAGGACCTATTTGGATGATTAAAGAAATATTTTTTAAAAAAGTTCACTTTTATTTAAACACTTTTGATTATAACCCTTTAAAATATACTTCAAATGTTATTTTGAGTGATTGTCAAATACTTTATTTAAAAAAAAATGAATTGATTTTTTTAATTTAAATACTTAATATATCACATTTTCAAGATCAATTTTGATGGTATAAAAATTACATTTGAAAATGTAAATTTAAATATTAAAGATCAATTTTGATGGTATAAAAATTATATTTGAAAATGTGTATTTTTGAATTGTTTTTTTAGATATATCTATGAGAATTCTCTTATTCCAAATTGCATTTTAGATTTGGGATTGGCTTTTTATTCAGTTTTAGATTTGGGTTTGGCTTTTTATTCTTACTGTTCCGAGAAAAAAAATTAGATTGAAATCTTGGTTTATTTGATTTCTATAAAAAATTGAACTCCCTCTGCACTTGATAAACAATATTTTTTTGGTGCAAGCCTGTGATTTTGCCATGCCTACACAATACTACTCTACGTGTATTATGAGCCTATCCAACACCACACTACCGTAGGATATGAAGGAAATGGGAGAATCCAGCTGATTCATTGGGTTAGACACCATTTTTTTTTTCTTGAACAAGTTCATTGCTCAAGGTTTGAACATTTCAAAAAGTCTTGCATCATAGCTCGTAGTGAAATGGTAAAAATACTCTTATTTAATATCTCGAGAAGATGAGATTGGAGAACAGTAAAATATAAGTAACAATTTGGTGTCATGGACGGTTCATATCACTTTGTGCGTGTCATGTTTCATCGGTTTTTTTTCTAAATTAAAGAAAATATATGTCAATTGTTGAATTATGTCCATTTTTTACAACGATTTGGGGAGATGTATAAACATACTTTGAGTACATACACATGTAACAATGACAAACTTTTTTGTGACCAACCGTTGTCTTGGCTTGATCTTTTTACATCAATTTTATCTAAGTTGATTTTTTGCCATAAACATGTGGTAATTGTATTTAACCTATTGCATCAATAGAAGACATTCCTACTTAACTAGTTACTTGTATATTTTATGGTTGAACATTTTCCTTTTAGCTTTTATACATCTTGAGTGTTAATGTCATTTTATATGATTGTGTTACTAATTTAATATTGTTCAATTATTTCAAACATGTCTTCAACCAGACGGTTAGAGAGATTTCAATCCTCATTCTTTTTCATCTATTGAACTAGAAATGAAATAGATAAATGATTGTTCTCTTTAACTAATCTCGTATATATTAATTCTTTCAAGTTATACTCCTTCATAAGTACTATATGAAGGAATATAGTAAACTTTAGACAGAGATCGAGTAAAAAAAAACCATCATTCACGCTCACTCAACACTTTGCTTGTATCGCAATGCAAGTATTTGTTCACTTGTACAATGAAAGTTAAAAAATCTAATATTATGATTGTTGGTGAACATTGTGGTTTAATTCTAATATAACTAAATTTATCGTAGAGCTGTAAATGGATACATTTAATGCAATCTTGCCATTCCTAGCAAAGTCTTCATGACATAGGACTAGTGGATAGAATAAGACTTTCATGGTTCCATTGGCTAAGTCTTGAGAAAAATGTTAGAACTAAGTATATGTGATCCTAAAAATTGTAAATTTATTTTTATGATTTGATAAAATACTATGAGTAGTTTTAAAATTTTGACAATACCCTCGACGTCCAAACCACTGAGATTGGAATCTACCTTTTTTTCAAATCATAGAGACAGATATCGTCGTCTAACTAAATTTTCAGGAAAAATATGAATTTTGATCCTAAACTTGTATTCGTTGTACTAATTTGGACAACAAATTTAAATTTTATTAAATTTGACCTTAAACTTATATAACCGTGACAAGTTTAGTTCCAACTCAATTTTGTTGATTCACCAACTTATTTGAACAAAAAAATAATGTAAAAACATTCACAAACTCATTAATTTCAATAAAGTCAAGTCTACATAAATTTAAGTCGGACCTATGTACAAACTAACCATCAAATTACATTCTCGAGTATAGTAATTAATTACATAAAAAATAACTCATTTTATTTTTCCCTAAAAAATAAATATTCACCAATTTCATATGCCTTATAGTTTATCAAACGCATAGGAACCAGCTTTATATTTATTTAATAATACTTTGAGTGAAAAACTTTTTCGAAGATTAAGATTGTAATTTTTTTAAAATTTGATTAAAATTACAACAATTATATAAGTTGACGGTCGAAATTGAAAGTTATAGGTCCAAATTAATACAACCTAACAAGCTTTTGGTCAAAATTAATATCCCAAAATTTGATTAGATGCAAATTTTTAAGTAAAAGAGCCTAATCGTTTTGGTGTCCAGCCTTCTTCTTGATCAACAAGTGTTTGAGGGTAAAGCTTGTTCGACTGTTGTTTCTCTATTTGGGTTTTTATTATCCGTATATATTGTATTTTTGCACACGTGGCCGTTTACATTCCAAAACAATTTTTTCGTAGACAACTATTTTCGGCTAGAAATAACTTCTGGCCCAAAAGGGTAAAAGGAAATGAAAAAAAAGAGAGAGAGAGAGAGAAAATATTTGATAAGTTAAAAAATATCGTGGATTTTTAAATTATTGACAAAAATGAGGTACATGGGAAAATATTTTTAAAAATATGTGAGAATAAAAAGTATTGACAAAAATATGATAGTTTTGGTATGAAGGAAAATTGTGTACGCATGATTAACCTTTAATCCATTCAGCACCACAGCTCAATTGGTTGACTGGTCGAATAGAGACTCGTGGACCGAGTCCATGATTACCGTAATCGTGGACCAGGTCCATGGTTTGTTTCTTAAAAAAAAAAATCGATTGCCTAATCATATTTTTAATCGAAAATGTCCAACAATATTAAGACTTGTGGACTGGGTCCACAAATTCCTCCATTATTAAACTTAATTATATATTTAATCTACAATGAAAACATAATTATTCTGCACACATTTATTTTTTTTAAAAAAAATGTCATAATACTAAAGAAGATTTACGATTAGTTATTTAATTTGAAAATAATAGTTCACATGAAGTTTAAAGACGATGACCCTTACCCCACATGGGGTCGTCTTCGCATGCCTCTAAATTAGCTTCACCCTATCGTCGTTGTCATCTACAACGAATACGTCTTTGATCAGCGTCAGCAACATTGAGTCGTATTATTTGTTGAATAATACTTTCTATGTTGACCAATGTTTGGTGATACATATAAAAATATTTTGTACGATAAAAAAAATAAATATTAAACAATATTCATATCATATATTTGGAAAATTTTCGATTTTTAAATCTCTTACCATGCAGTAATATTAAGCGTTGTCAGGTGTGATAAATCGCCTCGTGATTAAATCGTATCAGGAAAAGTAGTCATCTGATATAGTTGGCCCATTTGTTATTTCTCCCCGTGCACAACGATCACGTCGTCCATATCAGTAGGATATATATTCCGCATGAATTTGACGTCAGTCTTGGTCGTGCTTACCTCTCAAATAGCACAACGAAGGTATCGTTTGTCGCAAACCGAGCTATCTTAACACACGACCTGGATGATGCCACTCTACTTTTTTTAAAAAAAAAATAAAAAATAGTTATACATCCAAAATGTTTTAAATATTCATTTATATATACATTTGTTACCTGATCGTGCATCATTGTCAATATTTTTTGGTATACTAGCGACATATTTGTTGCTTGTTCAGAGGCAGTTAATACACCACTCAAACTTTTTTTTTTTTAAATATAAATAATTTATATTATTACATAAACTGATAATGAAATAAATATATAAATAAAATAATACCGGACACTAAGTGGACAACGACCTGGGGTCTGTAACTAGATTTGTGGTGCTCTAAATATGATTTATTCCAATGACCAAACACAAAATTGCTTTTCTCTTGGCTTGCCACACCCATTTATAATTAACAATATAGCCATATTGTTTTTTAATTGCTTATTAGAGTAGGACAACAAGTATCCCAATATCAACTCTAACCAAATTTTGGATTTCGATACTCGTAAAATTTGAATCAAGTTGTGAATGGTCCTATGTCAATTATGAAAACAAACACGGGTGTTCCTCTTCAAGTCTGGTGATTTCAAACATCCCATGAGTTTTATGCCGACATGCCCGTAACCTCAAATCACGACCATTCTTCCACTATTTGCATCTGACATACCAAATATCTTAATTTGACTACACTACAATAATCTCATAGTGTTTTATCACACATTATTTTTTTACAGCAAAATCTTCTTTAGTATTAAATAATATTTATGTATTAAACTATAATTATCTATACATATATTAATTTTCTCCAAAGTTGACCCTCATTCACGTGTTGAATTAGTAATTTCCCAATCTATTTAGGTGAACATATGGTACCAACTCGAGATCACGTTCACCACTCCTATCATTTCCAAATAATTCATCAAGATTAAAATCAATATCACTATTTCCATCATTTTCAGGTTCAATAATGACTAAATTTTAAAAGATTCATCGACATATTTATTATGATTTTTTCAACGGTTATAGTTGACAAAAAAGTATGTTAATACGACAAAAAAATTTATTTATTCATTTATAAGAAATCCAAATATTTTCTTAAACCAACTCAACAAAAAACCCAGCCAATAAATCCAATTTTTAGGTTCAACATATAAAATCTAAAGATTATATATTTAAATCAACCTAAATAAAAAACAAATACATATATATTCAAACCCCAAATACATATATTTTCTTAAATCAACGAAACAAATAGGGCAACAAAATCATAAAAAAAAAAAAAAAAAAAAACCAGCCCAACAAAATCCAATTTCTTGGGTATCATATTATAAAGATTATACATTTAAATCATGGATCCATAAACTATATATTTAATTCAGCCAAAATGCAAACAAATTGATATATATATATATATATCCTTTATTGACTGGTGGTGAACCCTCATCTCTTCTTTTTGGGTCCGTCCGTAACAGCTAACTCCCTTTCCTCCTAAAGGGTCAAAGGGGCCTACCCGTGCATTTTGCTAACTCTCTATCAACTGCCCCCCTAAAAAGAAGAGAATTGTCCAGTCCTGGCGAGGAATAGGCCTTTATCCAGATGAGAGATTGAAGAAGAAAGCGATGTGTGCCCCGCCTTTTCCTCGAAAGGTGGTTGATCCTCATTTTCATAAACAAATACATATATTGGGAAAAATTAAAGAAAAAAAAGCAATAAGAGAGGAGAAAAAGGTAATCGTAAAGATGGCGTACGATGGTGGATTTGGTGACCGACGGTAATGGGGAGGAAGAAAAGAGAAAAAGCTTTCGGATGGGAAAAAGAAGGGCTGCGGCCGTTTAAGGGATCACGTATACCCGGTACACGACTTAGGGTAATCGTGGACCCGGTCCACGATTACCTCGGTCAACGCTGCATGACTGCCACATTGGCAGTCTGCGCGTGCAGTATCGGGTACACGATTAAAAAACCTATTTTGGTCAATATTATACACCTAACATTGTTTTTGTTAATATGTATTAAAATAACATTATTTAAAAAAATAAAAAATATTAGAAAAATTACCTTTTTGATCCTCGAAGAATATGTGTTTGATCCTTCGGTTTTAAAAATGTATCTTTTTAGTCCCAAAATTTATAAGAATAGACTCATTTGATCCCTAAATTTTTAAAATGTACTTTTTAATCTTCAAATTTTTAAAAATAGATTTAAAAAATTTCTTAAATAACTTTATACTATTATTATGAATAAATGAAAAGAATAATTTTTCTTTTAACTTTTTATTTCTAATTTTAAACACCATATCTTTAAAAAATTAAACAAAAAGAATATTTCATCAATTTTTAAAATCTATTTTTATAAATTTGAGATTAAAAAGGAGTATCTTAAAAATTAAGATACCAAATAGACTTATTTTTCTAAATTTAAGATTAAAAAGAGAATTTTTTAAGATTTAGAAACGAAATACACATATTCTTCCGGAAACTAAAAAGTTAATTTTCCCAAAAATAAAAAACGGAACTTTATCGGCTAAAATGCTTGAAACTTCTAAATACACCCACCCGCGTTCCAAAATTGGATTCGCGGTATGTGGGGTGGGCGTAAGAGAACCCGCGGCTCACAGTGACGTAATCTCTCTCTCTCTACAAGCAAAGACAAAATCGTTGCTGAATGAGCTGACACTTGCCCAATAATTTCCAATTCTTCCGCTTTGATTCATTTCGTCTTCAAATTTCTCAGAAACGCATTGCTCAATCGCTACAGGTTCTACCTTCATCCCAGTTTCCATGTGTTTTTCTTTCTAAGCCATGCAGTTAGGCACATACGTTCGACTGGAAAGTGTTGGCGTCTCCAGCTGATTGTTTATTCTTACGTTTTTCTTTTGAAATGGGTGTTGGAAAGTGTTTTGTTGCGAATGATTGAGAGGTTGTTATTTGTCTACTAATTTGGGACTCAGGATTTTGAGCTACCAGGGTTATCTGATTCTCATATTGGGTCTAATTGTTTTTGCTTCTAATTGATGATTTGGTATTTTTGTTGGTTCGGTGAAACATAAATAGCTTGGTTCATGTTGAAATTGGTAGATGATCGATTCTATTCTATGCCTGGGGTATTGCTGATAGTTTGAATTGTCAGGGGACTGAGACCTGCTTCTTGGTCCCCCACAGATGAATTGTTTTTGGTTTGAGCGAGACTAGGAGGATAATGAACGTGAAACTTGATTCTTCTTTCTTTGGGACTCCACTTCATAGCTCATTGCATTGTATAAAGAATGGGAAGTTTGTTTATTTGCGTCGAGGCCGATTGTTGAAACGGGACTCTAAGAAGTACGTATGTGCAAAGCATAACGATTGGAATGCTCGAGTAGATAGATTTTCGCGTTTTTGTGTGCAGCATTTGAAGTCTTTGAGTATAAAGCTTAGGCCAAGACATGAATCTTTGATGAAATGTGCCAATGAACCTTTTGTTCAAACAAAATCTCTATCAAGTTTATTGCGTCCTGCGTGGAACGAGGGGTTGTTTTTAATTAGATGTTCTGCATTTGTTGCTGTTGTATCTGGTATATGCTTACTGGTATGGTATGGACAGACAAAAGCCAAGGGCTTTGTTGAAGCTAAGCTTCTTCCTTCTGTTTGCAAAGCAGTCAGTGACTGTATTCAGCGTGATCTTGATTTTGGAAAGGTTAGAAGTATTACACCCTTGAGCATCACACTAGAGTCATGTTCAATTGGTCCAGATGGGGAAGAATTTTCTTGCGGTGAGGTTCCCACCATGAAACTTCGTGTTTTACCTTTCACCAGTTTGAGGAGAGGGAGGGTAATAATTGATGTGGTATTGTCTCATCCAAGTGTGGTAGTTGTGCAGAAGAGGGATTATACGTGGTTGGGGCTACCCTTTCCATCTGAAGGGACCTCGCAGAGGCATTCTTCTTCAGAAGAAGGGATTGACAATCGTACAAAAATCAGGAGAATTGCCAGGGAAGATGCAGCTGCTCTCTGGGCCAAAGATAGGGATGATGCGGCTAGGGAAGCAGCTGAGATGGGTTTTGTTGTTTTTGACAGGAGTTCAGGTTTGTATGATAGTAGCGATTTGAAGGAGGATGTAGGTCCTACAATAGATATTGAAAACTATAAAACATGTTTTTTCACGGATAATGATGTTCATTTGAGGGAACATCACTGCATGGATACAGATGTAGACTATAAAATAAAGCATGCGGATTCAGAGAAGTATTTTGATGTAAAAAGCCCCAATACAAGGCTTAAATTCTTGTCCAGAGTAATGAAATCGCCTATAAAAGGCCAATCAAAGAGGAAGGCAAGCGGAGATGATATATACGTAAATAATTTTACTGCAAAAAAGAGAACTCTTAGACGCAGTACATTGGCAGCTCAGGATTATTTCAAGGGTGCATCTGAGGGGAAGTTTGTTGAGCCTTCACAATTACACAGGAGTTTCAATAATGTGAACCTTGACGCCTACTTGATCAAAAGTGTGGATGAAACTAATGCTGCCTCCTCCATCGCGAATACAGATGTCCAGTATGAGAAACAAAGTTTAGATGCAAAATTGCATTCTCTTAAAGAAGGGGATATTGATATTCGGAACCATATAGATGATCAGATTTCTACAGTTACAGGCTTGGGAAATAAAGACAAAAGATCCTTTTCAGTTACTCCCAGCATTGATGAGTCCAACGTGAAAAAGGACGATGTTGTAGGATCTGATCATATTCTTGATGGAATTTCTGATCAAATGTGTAACACATCTCAAACACCAACTTCAACAGTTCATGAACATCAGCATGGATCATCTGGGCCTACTTCTTTCTGGGCACTAAGCCCAGAATCAGCTTTATCTTATTTTCCTAAAGATGTGCGGAAGAAGCTGATGTACCATCTTAGCATGTACGTTCAAAACCTGAAATTTGGCTTGGTTCAACACGCTAGAGGTATTGTAGATGGTGGAGATGTAATGAAGAATAAAGGTACTGAGACAATGCTTCCAGTAACAATTGATTCTGTTCATTTCAAAGGCGGAACACTTATGTTACTTGCATATGGTGACAGAGAACCAAGGTAGTGTCTCCTTATTGTGTCTACTAACATCTCAAAAGTAGTTTATCTAAAAGGTGTTTTTATTTTTTGAAAACAATCTTTAGTACGGGAGAGAACAAAAAAGCAACAACTATATTTTCTAAGCATACATATATTTTTGGTTCAACTTCGAAGCTGGCCATCACGTGTGGGAATTGTATAGTATTGAAAGGTTATAGATGAATTGAGACACCACCAATGTCTGCATTAGCAATGCTAATAAACCGTTTTATATGCCAAGGATTGGGAAAAAAAAATGCTCAATGATGCCACCTTTTCTATTAGCCAGGTCCATTTTAAGATTTGCTAATGAACTGACTGAGACCATTTATATTAAGTGATTAGCTGGCAGGGAGCTTTTATAATACAATGGTAGGATCAAAATCAACATGGTTAAATTGGTGTATTCAATAATGTCAAACAAATGAAAACTCCATATGGACAAAGTGTTTACAATGTAAAATATATTTATCCAGAGAGATGGAGAATGTTAATGGACATGTGAAATTTCAAAATCATTATGGCAATGTGCACGTTCATTTGAGTGGTAATTGTAAGACATGGAGATCAGATTTTGTCTCTGGAGACGGTGGCTGGTTATCTGCAGATGTTTTTGTTGACATCTTTGAGCAGCAATGGCATTCAAATCTGAAGATTACCAACCTATTTGTTCCGGTATGCTACATAAGCAATAATTATCTATATTTAACTGCTGAGTTGAGATTTAGAAGTCTCCATCTACATTATATGAAGTGTTTGCTCATCATGGGTTCCCCTTTCATTTTTGTGCAGCTTTTTGAGAGAATTTTAGATATTCCAATCACGTGGTCCAAAGGAAGAGCCACTGGTGAGGTGCTTCTCTAACTTTTTGTCCTGCATATTCACATTTTACACTTGTTAGAAGGATATTAAAATTTTAAAGTTGTGACTAAATGGTATATGTTAACCTACTGATTTTATTTTATTTCTTATTAATATTTGTTTTAATTAGAAACAAAATTTAATTGTAGTCATGAAAAAGACTAATATTAAATAATACAGGCCCAAAAAGAAAAAAATAGAGATGAAGCAAAAAAAATTTAATGAGGAAAAAGAACTTCCCAAATCAGACAAATATCTCAAAAAGAAAAATCCGAAAATAGTATAGAAATAGAATGCCATTAACCTGTTGATGATTTACTAGCATGGAAAATTTAAATCAATATTTTAACAAAATTTGATACTGTAAAATTGCATTTATTTTATGTGGACTGCTATCAATTCTTTTTATTTTGTGAATCTGTTTTCAGGTTCACTTGTGCATGTCAAGAGGAGATACGTTTCCTAACTTTCAAGGGCAACTTGATGTGACCGGTTTGGCCTTTAAGATCTTTGATGCTCCATCAAGCTTTACTGTAAGTCTGACGTTGTCATTATAACCGTTTCCTCTCATTTCATGTACTAATTCTCTGCTATACCAGTATAAATTTAAGTGCATTGCAAGATTACTGCCTTTTTTGATTTATACGGGAATATGCTGGTCATAATAGATGACTGTTCTGATTCTTTTGATTCCAAATGGCTGCTTTGTGGTACGAATTTGTAGGTGCTTGGTGAAATTTCAGTCCAATATTTTATAATATTAAAAAATGGGCGTCATGTTTTGGCAATAAGTGTGAGTGAGGAATTGCTTCTGAGAACAACCCTTAAACTCCATCCTAAGTACTATATTTAGAATTATTCAAATGTCTCCAAGGTAAAAAATATAAAAAAATTTAGAATTATTCCAATTTTATGAACGTTTTAAACACAGTCAAATTGCTCTGAAATCTGGAGGATCAGAGTTTAGATGTTCAATTAGAAAGCACTCTTCACAGTCAAATTTCTTTTTGTTACCTTCGTGGAAAGGGAGAAATTTTCCTTGTCGTTTCTGCAAGTCTTTATGGAAGTCGAAGCTGCCTCATAAATGTGAGGTGTTTCTTTTGTCTCTATTCTTAGGCGGTGTCAATATGCAGAAACAAAATTCTTCTTTGATGCTACATCCAAACTGGTGATCCTTAGGTTTTTCTTCTCAGGAGGATGCCAACCATCTTTTTTATTCTTGTCTGACTGTAGTTCCACGTTGGCGAAGGCTGGTGAGAGGCTTTTGAGATTTCCTGGGTTCATATATCGTATTAGGTTGTAAATTTAAGGTTTTTCAAGTCACTGTGGGTTTGAGTTTAAGCACCCAGATGACAGTTCAATGATTAATGCTTGCACAATGATTTTGTGGAATATGTGGTTAGGCTGGGATAGAAAAATCATTAAGGAAGGGGAAAAATCAAGGGATCAACTGCTGGAAGAAATAGTTTTTCTATTAGTTTGGGCTTTTTTAGGCCCTTATACTTTTTAATTACTCTCTCATAATTTTTCTGACGTTGAAAAACTTTTTTTTTGTAACTCTGACTCTGAGGTTAAGGGTTTAATTTATTTATTATTCCTTGCTGTTCACAAACCAGTTTCTTATAGGAAAAGAACAATAGTCCTGGGTTGGTTTTGTTTATTGAAATTAATTATAGTATTACACATTTCAAGTGGAAATCCTATTATAGTATTATGTTTTTGAGCATGTTGAATACCACTGGCTTCTTTCCAAGTTTCATTCTTTATTCACTGTTGAAGCACGAAGCACTTCTTTCAATGTAGATTTTATTTAATTTTAAATAATTTCTGAAAATGCTATCTTGTGATTGGATTGAATATCTGGCTCATCGTACTCTTAGCTATTCTCCAATGCTGATTTAGAACTACAATATCATGGTAATTCAAGCACTTATGCAGGAAATAGCGGCAACTTTATGTTTCCGTGGTCAGAGAATATTTGTACAGAATGCAAGTGGTTGGTTTGGCAGCGCTCCATTAGAGGCATCTGGTGACTTTGGCATTCATCCGGAAGAAGGAGAGTTCCATTTGATGTGTCAGGTATGTTCGTATTTAGGGGAAGCTGTAAACAATTATTTTGCCTTGTCATCTAATGAATAAGGCAAGATTCTTCGAGTACAAAGTCCTCACCTTCTAGTTTCTTCCACAAAAAGAGAACATTGAGAGGAGAACAAAGTCATTGAAGGACATCTAAGTTGCAGTCCTTCTTCTGTTCTGAGTCCTAGGCAACCTGTTCACGTCAACACTCTTAACCTTCTTGGGGCATTTTACTTTGAACATCTTCTCAGATAGTTTTATTTCACAAGATAACCATCATGGGTTGGCCTAGTGGTAAAGAAAGAGACATAGTATCAATAAATGACTAAGAGGTCAAGGGCTCAATTCTTGGTGAAGGTACCTACGAATTAATTTCCTATGAGTTTCCTTGACACCCAAATGTTGTAGGGTCAGGCGGGTTGTCCCGTGAGATTAGTCGAGGTGCGTGTAAGCGGTCGCGCTCACTAAATTATATATATATATATATATATATATATATATATATTATATATAAAGTTCCATTTCACAATATATTTATGTATGTGTATATATTTAATACCAATTAGAAAATATTTCCCAATCTTTACCCCAACTGTTTGGAGTGTGTCTATGTAGAGCTCAGAGAAAAACCTTATTATCTTTTTAGTTACATTTTTCCTTGTATCTCCAGGAATTTTGATTGGATTCTTTTAAACTGATGTTGTTTTTGCTGTATTATGGATGGGCGATTGGTTTGGTCTGTAGAGCAAGTTCAAGAGCTTCTGTTTCATAAGATTTTAAAGGAGAGATATATGAGGGTTCTTGAAGACAAGTGTGGTGTGGCGATATTTTGGAGATTTGTGAGCAGATTTATTTGGCCTGCCTGTGGTTTCAATAACACCAGTTTTGCTACTTCATTCTCTGTTTGGAGAAGTTGGAGAATTTTCTATCTTGTAATCCTCACTGTAGCTTGTGTTAGACTTAGACCTCAAATTGTGAAAGTCTACTTAATAAAGTGGCAAAATGGGAATTTTAGCCATTTTTAAATCACTAATTGACCCAAAAACTTAAGCTAATGGGGTGAAGGTAAAATTTAAAATATATCAATACTCTAACACTCCCCCTCACTTGTGGGCTTGAAATATGTAGAAGATCCAAAAAATAGAAATCAATATTAATTTGGGAGGCCATGAGACATCGTAAAGATTTGAACACATGACCTCCTAGACATTCTTCTCTAATATCATGTTAAATCAATGATTGACCCAAAAACTTGAACTAATAGGTGAAGGTAAATTTAATATTATATCGGTACTCTAATAGCTACAAATAACGAGGAGAAGCTGTAGTTTTTCTTAGGAGATTATTTATCTTACCGTTAAATGGTTTCAACCTGTAACCATGTATTTGTTATATTCTTTCCAGGTTCCCGGTGTTGAAGTAAATGCCCTGATGAAAACTTTCAAGATGCGACCTTTCTTATTCCCAGTAAGTTTACTCATACAATTTCTCTTGCACATCTTTCCTCAGGAAAATTGAAGGGGTTAAGAGGGAAGTCTTTCTTATCATGACTGGCCCTCCTTGGTTATTGTGCGCTATTTTCTTCCATTAAAGTTTAAAGGCACACACACACATATGATAAGAATGAAATAAAATTTAGAGAAGAATCTTCTAAAGAAACATTTCAGGCTTGTTGATTATTCTCATAATAATATTGATCACAGTTAGCTGGTTCGGTAACTGCTGTGTTCAACTGTCAAGGTCCATTGGATTCGCCCATCTTTGTAGGAAGTGGAATGGTTTCCAGGAAGATGAATCATTCATTCTTGGATCTTCCTGCATCCTGTGCATCTGAAGCAATTGTGAAGAGTAAAGAAGGTGGTGCAATAGCAGCAGTTGACCGTATTCCATTTTCCTACGTCTCAGCAAATTTCACTTTCAATATTGACAACTGTGTATGTTTTTAAGAAAGCAATTAGCTAATTTAGAGTTTTTTGGGTCAAAGCTTTAACAAATTTTATTGTGTCTTTGCTTACTTGGTTAATGATCATTCAAAATTGTGTTCGAGTAGGTTGCTGACTTATATGGTATCAGAGCCAACCTTGTGGATGGTGGTGAAATTCGAGGGGCAGGGAATGCATGGATATGCCCAGAGGTGCACAACAGGCTATTAACAGTTGTTGTTGGTGTGTGTGTGTGTTTCACCTTTTTAAGCCTCAGTTCTTTTAAGCTAATTTTGTTGTTCTCCTTTCCGGAGAAGGGTGAATGCCTAACCACTCATCCTTCCAATACTCAAACTTTCCCCATTTTGCAGTTTTGAACTTAGAAATGAAGTACAAAAATCGCTGGGGACAAGGGCAGCAACCTTACTGCCTTTGTTGGAACTTGGTCAGCCATTAACTCGAAACCCATATTTACTGCTGACCCTCCTTCAAAGGAATTTTTCCTCATAAATAAATCTCCTTAGCCACTCGACAAGTACAGCATTGTTTCTGGCTCTTAAGATTCTATTCCAAGGCTGTTAAAGGATGAGGTAGAGTAGCCCATTTCCAGCTCACAAGGTGGCTTCTTTATTCGGAGCCAACACATTCCCACATAAACAACATCGAAATAGTACAAAAATGGAGAACAAAAAATAGAAGTACAGACTGTGTCAAAGTGATCCTTCCACCTTTGGTTGTGTCCCATATCTGATTCTTTGGTTTTGGACTTTGGAGTCCTTATCGTCCTTTGTCAAATCCCTATTAGATGATATAGTTGGGGTGGCTGAGCCTTTTGTCAAACTTAGCCTTGAGCTTATCAGCAGTAGGGTCCCAAAAAGAAATGTACCATGGATTCAGGATTGCCTCTGAGGGAGAAGACAAGTCAAAGTATCTACATTGTGACCAAAGTAACCAGCCTGATTGGAACATCCTCATTAAGGACGCTGTGCCCTATAATTGCAGATTATATATCACTTTATTGCATGAAAATTCTAGAATAACTCCTAGTATATAATAATTCTCTAAACGGCACTGTTATGCCCTGAAGACATGCATTCATTTATTAAAGTTATCATTTAAAATTTTGAAGTTCTGTGGTAGGTCGACTGAAGAATAAATAGCCACTGTTGGGTACTTCTGAATGACTGTCTTCAACATGGACTTGAGGAATTACTTTTCATATCCCTATCTTTAGGTCTTAAAGTGTTGGTAACTTTTCTCTTTTGCTGGAAGTTGATTAATGTCGTATTCTGATGTCCAATTTATTTCTTTTCAGGGTGAGCTGGACGATACAGCAATGGATCTAAATTTTTCAGGAAATATATCATTTGATAAAATAATGCATCGATATATGCCTGGCTATTTAGACTTGATGCCACTCAAATTGGGGCTTTTAAATGGAGAAACCAAAGTTTCCGGATCCCTCTTGAAACCGTAATACTGTTGCTTATCTTTTCAATTGCTAATTAAAAGCTGTCTTCCTCTTTGGATCTGTCCGGCATTATTTCATGATTGTGTTTTCTAGAATCTCGTGGGTTTTCGTCATTCTTTGGGCTGGTTACATCTTTCCCTCTCTTCCTTTCGGCAGGAGGTTTAACATTAACTGGACTGCGCCACTTGCTGAAGGATCATTTAGGGATGCTCGAGGAGATATCAATATTTCTCATGATTATATTACTGTTAATTCCTCCTCTGTTGCTTTTGAACTGTTTTCAAAAATGCAAACATCATATTCTGATGAGATTATGCTTGATGAAGAAGTGTTTGATACAAAGAGGACTCCGTCATGTATTATTGATGGAGTGGAGTTGGACTTACATATGCGTGGTTTTGAGTTCTTGAGCTTAGTCTCTTATATTTTTGAATCTCCAAGGCCTACGCATCTAAAAGCGACTGGAAGGGTTAAGTTCGTGGGGAAAGTAATGAGACTTTCGGCTGGTAGCTCTAGTCAAGATTTTAGTAATGAGAAGAGTAAGCAGCAGGTGCAGCCAGTTGATGAAGATTATAAAAATAGTCTGGCTGGTGAGGTTTCAATTTCTGGTCTTAAGCTGAATCAATTGGTTCTGGCACCTAAGCTTGCTGGGCTATTGAGCATGACTCGCGAGTCGATCAAGGTTCTATCTGAAGTACTCTCTTCTACAAAAAATTAGTTTTAATTTTGAAATTGACGTATGAATTTGTTTCTTTTACTTTGTATACATTTCCCTGTGTAAGGTATTTCCTTAAGTTTTCAGATACAATCTCTTTGGTTTATGGTTTAGCTTCAATTGGTTTGTGTTTCTGTTTAGATATGATGTGTCATTAGGTTTGGCGGCATGTAAAATATCCTAGAGCTTGAATACTCCTCCAGTTTGTTGTCTTACAAGTTTGTTCGTTTTTGTTTTGTTTTGTTATTTTTGTTCTTTTCATGGAAGGAAACCACACTTAAGTTTATGTAGTGAAAGTTAAACAAAAAGGGCGCCCTCTTGGAAGACGAGTTAGTTATATAACATCATGAAGAATGATAGAATTTAGCCAAATAAAAAACTTCTTTCCATTGTTCATTCCATTAATTTATTGATAGTTCCTCTTATCCAAAAAAAAAAAAAAAATTATCCAAAAAATTTATCAATAGTTCCTCTCCAACTATAATCCCCAGCACAATGCCTTCGCCGCTTTTATCCAAAGTGTTGCTCTCCCTCGAAATCTATGACAACTGACATATGCTGTCTTTTGCATCCCTATCAAAAACCCAATAGACCTAGAAATCCTGTATCGAAGATGCCCAATAGTTCTTGCCAAGGGTTCATTTAACAGAAACTCATGCACAACACTTTTGTCTGTCCCCTACACCTACACACCAAGATGGACTAAGACTCATGCCTTAGCACCTCTTTTGAAATCCTTCTGCAATGAGGTCTTCAAGGCAACATGTTCATATAATGAACACCTTCTGAGATTGTTTCATTCCCAATTTTAACCGTGTCTTTTTTCTTTTAAACTTAAATTTTTATTGATTTTATTTAATTATATTTTATTCACAATTAACCTTGTATTCGTTTTTTTTTTTTTTTTTTTTTTTTGGGGGGGGGGGGGGGGGGGGGGGGGGGGGGTGGGGGGTCTCTTGGAAAAGGGACACACATTGTCCCTTTTCTGGAATAAAAAAATAGTATTGTCATCAATGGATTGAATACGAGTTGTATGAATGCCGTTTCTTCCAAGTTCCAGCACAAAATTTCTCCAACAACCCCATTCTCTTCCTATGGCTTGGCATTTTAGTAGGTGCATCTCTCACTAACATGAACAGAAATAGGGATAAGGACGCCTTTCCATATTCTCCTCAGAATTTGGTTTTGGTTCTGTTTCTTGAGATTATTTACAAGTGCACTTTGATTAAAAGTGCCTCCTCTTAGCACTTGGCCACTTGATGCTTCCAGAGTTCTTTTTCAATCTTAATCTTACATTCACAACTTCATATTTGCTAGAAATGATGTGGAACCATAGTTATCTTGGATCAGAAGATATTCTCAGTACTTTTTTTTTTGCCAAAAGGACTTCATTCATCTTTTATATCTTGAAGAGAGAATAAATAGATTATTTTGTTACTAGGAATGCAGTTCAGTTAGAGCTATATCATAACTGCCTGTTTCGCTTTCTGTTTGCCTTAATATGTTCATTAGAGTAAGATTGTTTTATGAAATGTGTAGAAGTTCTGTAGATTTCTTGAGTTCAAATATTTTTCTTTTTGAAACAGAAACATTACTTTTCATTGAAACGATGAAAGGGGATTAAAACTCAAATTACAAAAGTGGATACAAAACATAAAGCTATCAAAAGCTTGCTGTGCCAGAAGAGAACGTCAAAACCAGACCAAGATATCAAATAATAGAAGAGAAGATAATATTCCAGGTTAAACAAACAACATGAATTGTGACTTCTTCTAGGAGAGCTTGAATTATGAAGAAACCAAAAGCCAGCTTCTTGGGACTTAACTATCAACCATCCTTTGACAAGAACAACATGATCAAAATCTTCAAGACTATCAAAGTCCTTCCCAAAACGCAACCAAGAATGGCAAATAACCTCTAAACCACTCTCTGGAAATCTTATGCTGTGATAACTCTTATATGTAGTTCTGGCAATAAATATATGGTTCAACTCAACCCTCCCAAATTTCCCAAACTCCATGGCGGCAAATAAAGCTTTCCCCAAGATTATCTCAAAACGAGCCCAATAAGCAAACAAACACCCCAAACGTCGATCCTAATAATTCATGAAGTGATCTTCACACTGAGTAATAAAATGATCAAATTAAGGCAATTCTGTAGAGTGTTCTAGGGTTTGAGTGTGCGCACTCAAGAGGGAGGTTCCAAGTTCCTTTAGACTTGGGTTATCTCGTAGTATTTCCTTTACATTTCAATATATTCCAGATCTTGATTTCTGTTAGGAGGTATCCTAATAGAGGCATTCGATTTTGGAAAGACAGCTAGCTAATTAAGTGTGTGCAGACTCCATTTCCAAGAAAATGTAGAAAGGGGAGTCACTAAGGTTGCTATTCCCACGGGGAAAATGCTCTCTCCTCTTTCCTCTCTCCCACAGATCCTCCTCCTTTCCATAGTTAGCTCCATCCACCATGCCGCCTCCGCCGCCAGCTGCCTTGACCTTTACCAACACTCGGTCAATACACATTAATCAGAAAATTTTCTCTCTCTCCCAGACTGCATCAACAACATGAAAACGATTCAAGTTAACCGAACAGAGCCGATCACACATGCACTAAAATTTTGTTTCATGGAATTCTCATGATTGGCTTGCTTCATCTTTCAACTCTCTCAAAGATCCTTGCAACCCCAAGTTCTTCGGGAAATTGAATCACGAAGGTGATACCTTGTGGCTTGAAAAACACAATAACAAGAATGGTTTTTTTTTGCGGAACTCAACCTTTTGGAGCAATCTGGCTGACGTACCAACATCCTCATTCCATCTATGGAGAACAAAATGGGATGGTTCTCATTCTTCTCCTTGGTTTCCGACTACCCTAGTAGTTCTAGTCCTTCCATCACCTTAGTCACTATCCCAAAACCCCAAACTTATAGGGTTGCTCTCCAACCTAAATCTGCTCACCTCCCATTGTTAAACAAAGCTACATCCCACCTATTCGAATCAATCCCATGCCATCTGCATCCCACACTCACCCACAATTTGATTGGAAAGAAATGGTGATTGTTCAATGCTACAATGCCAATGATTCTTGGCCATCTATTTGTGAATCAATACATGTATCTCACTCTACTTGTTGCATTATTAACCCCATCTCAAATGAAAAAGCCTTGCTACATGTCTGCAACTCAGAGATCTCAACTGCTTTATGTGCTCATACCAATTGGATAGTTATTGACCCAACACAAATTGAGATTCTTTACTCCAAAGAGCGCTTTATCTTTTAAGCAGCATATGGTGGCCTCCAATTGTGGTTGGATTGACATTTTTAACCTACCGGTGACGCTTTGGACAAAAGCAGTCTTCAAACATATCTCTTGTTGTGGCTATCTTTAACCAAATCAAATGGAAAGAGGTTTGAATCTTTCATATGCATGCATAAAGGTCAAGGAAAATGATTGAGGCTTCATTCCACACGAGATTCGATTACCCTTAGAGTTGGCTGACGTTGATCTCGCCATCCAAATCCAAGTCATGACTGCCGGAGCTCGTAGCCGTCGGAAACCGTCACATTGAAAGATTTTTAATGTGGTTACTGAAAATAAGGATCTCCATGATTCACGGGATTTTGGAAAATCTCATGCCTCATCATCAAACATTTTGGTCGATCATCCCCTTGATTCTTTGTTAGGAACTATTGTTAGGTAGTTAAGCACCTTGGAGAACCACACCCCAAAAGCTAGTTATTGGGATGAGAGGGTCAAGCCACTTAAGTACCATGTTGCTCATCCCATTCTAATCAATGTGGGACGAAGGCAGATTGTGATCAAGGCATTTCACTTGCTTCCTCTTCCAATAATTTGGTTGTGCATCCTCTCTCCCCATTTTCGGCCAAAGACCGATTCTCCTAAACTATGGAGCAATCAAATATACTTTCCCTGCCCAATCAAATCGTGGACCCACGTCCCTTACCAATTCAAACCGAGCCTTCACCATCTTTTAGTTTCCAAAACCAAAATTCAAACCCTAGCCCTAACAATTCGGCTTCCCCTAATTTTCACATCTCACCTCATATTCGGCTCCTTTGACCAATTCTCCTAAAAATATGGGGCTTCCCTTGCCAAATCAAACAGTATCCCTTACCAATTCAAACAAGCCTTCATTATCCTTTAGTTTCCAAAACCAAAACCCGAGCACCATCAATACGCCTTCCCCTTCTTTTTCACAACCCTCTTTCTCCAGGGTCACATTCTATGAAAGGCCTACCACCCTCCGCATTGGCAATCAATTTTCCACCTCTGTCAACAAGACAAATATTCCTTTTGCTGGTTTTGACATGGCAGGATACCTATCTAGCCCTACCAAAGAGGCGGAATTTTCCAAGTATCCTCTTGATAGAGACACCTTTGGAGACCAACTAGATGAATCTCACCAACTGGCATCTTACACTTTCCCATCTGACCTTAGTTCTAGCCACACAATCCCTTCGACATTTGAGGAGAATCCTAATTCATCTACACAGACTTTCGCCCCACAACCGTCTTCTGTTTCATCATCATTGCCATTTAGTCTTCAGGATTTAGCTTCCTTATTGTCAGATCTTGGACTTTGTGTTATGGCAATCCCATCCATTCCTCTTCCCTCTAAACCTAAAAAGCCACAAACAACAGGCAAAACGATGAAGTTCCAAAGAGAACTACAAAGCCTTTACACATCGGTTCACCATGACAAATCGGCCACCTTGGCTATTAGGGAGGATGCAACAGCTCACCAATGATGGTTTTACCTAGAATGTTCACTTTGCCAATCAGTTGCCTTCTCGATTTCTTTGTTGGTGGGTCTTTTTGGTGGTACAAAGAAGATGATTTAGTTGGCTGTGGTGTTTCTTTTGGTGTTTGTGGGGTGCAACTCTCCCCCCAATTGTTTTATGGACCTTATTTTGTCCTTTTACTTGGTGTAATGTAAAGCACCCTTCTTCTCCTTTCCTTATCATTTTTGTCAATACTTGACATTCTATTGTGTAATCACCTTTAGGTGTTTGGGGTTATCCCCTAATTTCGTTTATCAATGAAATGTTTCCTTTATCTAAAAAGTAAAATGATCAAATTACCAACTGAGATGAATGGTTGGATGCTTTGCGAAATTGGAGGCTACAGATTTCGACTGGGGAGGAGAATTTGGAGGGTATTTGAGATACTGATAGAGGAGAAAAGTGAACTAGATTGGCCTGATTAACCTCATTTTCAGCTGAACAATTCAAATATTTTTCTGAAAAGTTCAAATATTTATCAATTTATTATATGAATACCGAGAAGTAACAACCAATCTTGCTCTTATTAAATCTATTTCTGCAGTTGGATGCAACAGGTCGGCCAGATGAAAGTCTTTCAGTAGAAATTGTGGGGTCTTTGAAGCCTAGCTCAGATAATTCTAGAAAGTCGAAGTTGTTCTCTTTTAATCTTCAACGGGGGCAATTAAGAGCCAATGTATGTTACCAGCCATCTCGATCTGCACATTTGGAGGTATGCATATTGTTTTGATATTTCAAAGAAGGGATCTTTTGTACTTTGTGTGACAAGCTTACCACACTGCACACAGTTGACTTGATACTCTAGGAACATGATAAGCTGATTATGATCTCCATTCTTTTTTGTCTGTTGGTTATAGCTACGTCATTTGCCGCTTGATGACCTGGAGTTGGCTTCACTTAGGGGAGCAATACAAAGGGTAAGACACGCAATCTTGCTCTTCGTTCAATTTTTCCAAGAGTGCATTTTCGTATCTATAATTTAACAAATGGTAGATCGAAGGCGCAGATAAAGGCAGCATGAGGTTTTTGAAAAATAGATCCTCTTTCTTCTTTTGACAAATAGATCCTCTTTCTTCTTTCTTTTTGTATAGGTTGGTGATGTTTTAAATGGATTAATCTAACATAACATTCACACATCTCACATATAAATTTTCCGATGATACTGTACTTCTTCTGTAAAGATGATAAATAATTTATTAAGTTTATGATTGATTTTAACTAATTAAACGTGTTTGTTGAGTTATGAGTTTTTTCTTTTTCACGTCTAATTTCAAAGTTTAATGCTGGAAGTTATTTACTTTATTGTTTGATTTCCCTTTTCTGTTTTTAAGTTTTTAATTGTAACTTATGTAAGTTTATGCTTTTGCTATTTCTTTTAATTTTGTAAGTTAGATTAATTTATTTAGGTTCGGTCTTGTATATAAGAGTGAGTCACCATGTATTGAGTGTATCACAATTTTGGGCATCACCAATTTTTTCCTCCTTCTATAGAAGTTTGAATTTCACCCTCATTTTCATTTTTCTTCTCTTTGTTTAACAAACATTGAGATATTGATTTGCTTCCGCGACATTTATTTGTTTATTTTCCATCGATGCTATTTTCTTAACAGTGTTTTTGGTGATCTTATTTTATTGAAGTTTTGAAACATATCTTAATCAGACTTTCTTAATCAGAGGGGTTTGAGGAGTGACGTGTTTGTGGAATTATGTTATAAAGTGTGGAGAACCTATTCAACTCTCAGTGGTTTAAGAGAGGATTAGCAAATTGAAAAAGAAAAACTTGTCTTAAATGGAAACCGATCGTTTTCCCACTCTTTGATGTAATAGGATAGAGATCAATTTGATTTTACCAAAATATCTCCTATCCTACTACATCACTTTTTCTGATGTGATTTCTTCTTTTTCCTCGTCTTCCATCAATTTTTCTTCTGCTAATTTATATGGTTGAAATCTTTGTTTGAACTGAATGATAATTTCTATTTAAATTATTTGTTGACAATCAGTTACTTACAGTGTATATTTGAAGTTTATACTCAACAACGACCCATTTACTTTCAGGCAGAAATTGAACTTAATCTTCAGAAAAGAAGAGGTCATGGGGTTTTATCAATACTTGGCCCAAAATTTAGTGGCGTGCTGGGAGAAGCTTTAGATATAGCTGCCAGATGGAGTGGAGACGTGGTAAGCCCTAAGAGTATATTTACTAGCCTCTGTTATTCCATTAATTTTTGTTATTTATAAGCAATAAGCATAACCTGCTCCTGATGAGTTTGAATTTTTCTCGCTAATAAAATATATCAAGTGAAGCTGATATCTTTTTTGCCATGGAGTTAAAAATTAACCATATTCACAACGGAGTTGATTTTACCCCCACCAAGTTGGGGCGACATATTAAAAGATGTTGACAATGTTGCTAGACAACATTGACTGCCTTATTGAAGATTATCTCACTACACCCCTATTATCTTTCAGCCCAATTTTAGTGGGCCAAGATCCATACAATGGAAAGAGGAGAATGTGGGTGAGTAAGTGGGATGGGTTTTGTTACTTATTTATTTTTTGTACAAGAAACCATTTAATTGATATATGAAATATCCAAAGATTATAGCAAAAACCCAAGTACAAGATGAACCAAACATAGCAACCCCATTGAAAGAAGAAAAAATTACAAAGAGACCAATGGGGAGGGGGATGAACAAAAAGGTGATAAAAAACAGAAAGATGTAAAATGGATTGCCGTTGCAAGAAGCTCACAAATATGGAGAGACCAAACAAAGCATCAATTCAAGGAACATCAAACCGATGCAAATCCTCAAAGCAAAACAACACCTAAGTCGAAGCACCCTCTGTCAATCAAAAAAATATAGTGACTCTCAAAAGGAGAGAAATGCCAAACGAGGACTGATGAGCTAGTATTAAGCTGACAATGAACCTCTCGAAGGGTTTTATTACTTATTTATTATTATCATCATCATCATCGAGAAGGTCGAAGAACCTCCCACTCAAACTTGAAGTTCTTGATGGTGGGTATCAACCGTAATAAATTTATTCTAACTGATATTATTTGATGAAGATATGTTATAATTGTTGAAATTATATTTTAGCCCTAAGGGTGTTTTTGTCTTTTATACATCTAGGGTTTCTCATTGTTTGGTTATTTATACCTGTTCTTGTATTGTGTACTGTGTATCTGAATTAAAATAAAAACTCTTATCGTGGTTTTTTCTCCCTGGTCTAGGGTTTTCCACGTAACTCTGGTATTTTCTTTTTCTTCCCTAACTTTTCAAGATGATATCAGAGCATGGTGATGAGAACGTCGTTGAAATAGAAGAGATTCAGTCATCGACTCTAATAGAGGATGGAACTCCAAGAGAAAACTCTATCAGTGTTGAAATTAGGGCTACCGTCGATCAATACCTACGGTCATTACTTGGACCGATTCAAATTCAACCAGCCCTAATCGATTCAGCCGTCACTGGCGTCGGAGGACCCCCGCCGTTGTCGATGACGACTTCAACCACACTGCTGCCGCTGCCGTCGAGACTCGACCATCCGCTGCCAGCCCAGCCCAGATATGAGCGTCCGCCGTCGACTTCCTATGTTTTCCAGCCGCCGGGTTTTACAGTCGCTAATTCCGCTCCAGATCCCGCCGGTGGAAGTTTTTCAGGTCAGTTGTTTTCCCTTCCGGTGTTACCTAGTTCGTCTTACCCATCGAGTCTTCCATCATCATCGAGTCTTCCAAGCCCTCTGAATGTGCCCGATACATCGGTCTACCAGAACCTTCAACATCATTTGAACTAGCCGATCCAGCCGAACTCGGTCCAGTCGAACCCTTTACAGCAACTTCTTGTCTCCCACTATTTTTCCTCTGGTCAGCCGGCTCCTCCCGTTGGTTTTCCCACACCGACAAAAACAATGTCTTCAGGGGTTTATGGGCAGAAACAACCTACAACGATTCATGGTGGGACTGTTAGTGTTCAACAGCAACTGACAAACCTTCAACACCAAATTTCTGCACTTGGAGCAGCCGTTAGATCTTCGGCCAATCCTTCAACAGATTTTCTACCAGATACATACCCGGGGGTTCCGTTATGTTCAGAAACTCCGGTAACTACTTACCTTACTTTACCTTTCACAAACATGATGTCTGGGTCTGTAGGCAATTCTGCAGGAATTTTCATTGGCGAAAAACTTAATGGATAAAATTACTTTTCTTGGTCACAATCTGTGAGGATGGTTCTCGAGGGGCGGCACAAGTTCGGGTATTTAACAGGGGAAATACCCAGACCAAACTCTGGGGATCCTCAGGAACGGATATGGAAGGGAGAGGATTCTCTCCTTCGCTCAATTTTAATAAATAATATGGAGCCTCAGATCGTGAAGCCTCTTCTTTACTCAGCTTCTGCTCGAGATATCTGGGAAGCTGTCCAGAAACTTTACTCGAAGAGGCAGAATGCTTCACGTCTTTATACCTTGAGAAAGCAGGTGCATGAGTGCAAGCAGGGGACACTCGACGTAACATCCTATTTCAATAAATTATCACTGTTGTGGCAGAAGATGGATCTATGTCGGGAAATAGTTTGGAATTGCCCAGTTGATGGGGTTCAGTATTCGAAGATTGAGGAGGCTGACCGTGTTTATGATTTTCTGGCTGGCTTAAACTCGAAGTTTGATGGTGTTCAGAGCCAAATTTTGGGACAAAGACTAATGCTATCCCTGATGGAAGTTTGCTTAGAGGTCAGATTGGAAGAAGATCGAACCAACCTATGAATGGTACAACGCCTAATACCCTGGACTCTGCTGCGTTTGGAGTCAAGTCATCGCGTTCAGAAAATGACAAACAGAATGGAAATACTCCTCCAATTTGTGAACATTGCAAGAAACCATGGTATACAAAAGATCAGTGTTGGAAATTACATGGCCGACCTCCAAATGGCAAGCGGCATCCTCTGAACGATAAATCTAAGTCCGGTCGAGCCTTCGTTAGTGAAGCAGTTGATGGTGCCCCTCCAGGGACGAGCCAGGTGGATCGAGGTACGGTCGGAATTGGCAATATTGCACAGTCAGGTACTCCTCATTCTTTTAGTTTCTTTGCTGAGGGAGATGAATCCTGGATCCTTGATTCCGGAGCAACGGACCATCTAATTGGATCATCTGACTAATTCCTCTCCTATTATCCAAGTGCTGGAAATGAGAGAATAAGAATTGTAGATGAGTCATTTGCCCCCATTGCAGGAAAGGGTCACTTATCTCTAATTCAAGGACTGATTTTGCATAATGTCTTACATGTGCCAATAATATCGTATAATTTGCTATCAATCAATAAGTTAACCAGAGATTTGAACTGCAAAGTTGTGTTCTCACCAGATAATGTTTCGTTTCAGGACCTGAGCTCGGGGAAGATGATTGGCACTGCCCGGCACAATAGGGGACTCTATTTTTTTTCCGAAGATGCTTCTTTTAGGAGTTTATCTAGCACTTGTTTACTGTCTTCTCTTACTATTTCTGAAACTGATTTCTTATTAGGGTATTTTCGTCTTGGACATCCAAACTTTCATTATATGAAATATCTATTTCCCCATTTATTTCGTAATGTGAATGTGTCATCTTTGTCGTGTGATGTTTGTATCCGTGCTAAATAACCTAGGGCGTCTTTTACCTTACAACCCTACAACCCTTCCCGGCCCTTCCACCTGATACATAGTGATGTTTGGGGTCCTTCGAATGTCACAATGGTATCAGGTAAACGGTGGTTCGTTACCTTCATCGATGATCACACTCGTCTTACATGGGTGTTTCTTCTTACAGACAAGTCTGAAGTTACGACGGTCTTTCAACAGTCTTACACAACCGTCGAAACCTAGTTCAATACCAAAATCGCTATTCTTCGAAGTGACAATGGGCGTGAATTTGTTAATCAGACCCTTCGCGAGTTCTTAAACTCTAAAGGAATCGTCCACCAAAATTCCTGTGCCTATACACTTCAGCAGAATGGAGTGGCCAAACGGAAAAATCACTACCTCATTGAAGTAGCTCGATCCCTCATGATACCTACATCCTTACCCTTGTATCTATGGGGGGATGCTGTTCTTACTGCAGCCCATCTCATAAAT
>NC_052357.1:63705000-63764693 GCF_009727055.1 Benincasa hispida | reverse complement strand
GAGGACAAGCCCTTCTTTCCCGTTAGTCCTCTTCAAGGGGAGACTTCGAGTGAAGAGGCTAACACTTCCACCTACTCTGTTCCCTTAGACTTGTTTCCCGAACCTATCCCTGAAACAAATGAACCTATCCTCCCTACAAAACAAGTGCCTTGGATAACCTACTATAGGAAGCATCTTTGATAGGAAATAGTTCCTGAAACTGTTTCCCCTGTTGCTTCGCCGGAAGGTGTTTAAGAGTCAGAACCGGAACCAGTTCAGGTTCAAGGCACCCCTAGTCATAATGAGTATGTTGAAGGTGATATAGGGGGCTCAGGCGAAGTCAGGGATGATGGAAGTGAAGTCAGGGATGATGATAGTAATGAAGCGCCAAGTGGTGTTCAGGGGACTGAAAATAAACAACAGTTGGGTACAGATCAACAGGTTGACAAGACCAATGAGATTGAGGTTGATGCTACCTTGGATTTGCCGATAGCTCTGCGAAAAGGTACTAGGTCGTGTACCAAACACTCTATGACAAACTTCTTGTCTTACAGTAACCTGTCTACGAAATTTAGAGTTTTCACCACTAGCCTGGATAATGTGATAATTCCAGGTAATGTGCACAAGGCTCTGGAAATTCCTAATGGCGAGGGGCAATTATGGAGGAAATGCGGGCCCTTGAGACTAACAAAACGTGGGATCTGGTTAGTCTTCCGAGAGGTCACAAAACCGTAGGGTGTAAGTGGGTTTTCACTGTCAAATACAAGTCAGATGGAATTCTCGACAGATATAAGGCCAGATTGGTTGCAAAAGGATTCACTTAGACGTGTGGAGTGGATTACTCAGAAACCTTCTCACCTGTGGCAAAACTTAACACTATTCGTGTTCTCCTTTCTATGGCTGTTAATCAAGACTGGCCTCTCCATCAGTTGGATGTAAAAAATGCGTTCCTGAATGGTGAACTGGAAGAAGAGGTTTATATGAACCCACCTCCAGGGTTTGAAGCACAGTTTGGCAATCAGGTGTGCAAATTAAAAAAAATCCTTATATGGCCTGAAGCAGTCCCCTAGAGCTTGGTTCGATCAATTCACCACGTTTGTTAAATCTCAGGGGTTTGTTCAGGGGCATTCAGATCACACCTTGTTCACCAAGAAGTCAGCACCAGGGAAAATAGCAGTCTTGATTGTCTATGTTGACGATATTATACTATCAGGAGATGATTCAACAGAGATTGACAGGTTGAAACGACGAATGGCAGATGAGTTTGAGATAAAAGATCTTGGTACCTTGAGATATTTCCTAGGAATGGAGGTAGCAAGATCAATAGAAGGAATCTCAGTATCTCAGAGGAAATACATACTCGATTTGTTGAGAGAGACTGGAATCACAGGGTGTAAACCTGCATATACACCTGTAGAAGCCAACCTCAATCTGATAGAGTCAGCAGATGATGTTCCTGTAAACAAAGAGAGATATCAACAGCTTGTGGGGAAACTGATATATCTGTCACATACCAGACCTGATATATCATATGTAATTAGCTTGGTCAGTCAGTTCATGCAGGCTCCGTATGAAAGACACATGGAGGCAGTCACACGGATCCCAAGGTATCTGAAGTCTTCTCCTGGAAAGGGCTTGGTTTTTAGAAAGCATGATAAAAGGTGTATCGAGGCCTACACAGATTCTGACTAGGCCGGTTCTGTTACAGATAGGAAATCTACCTCAGGATATTGTACCTTTTTGTGGGAAAACTTAGTTACCTGGAGAAGTAAGAAGCAAGGTGTCGTGGCTAGAAGCAGTGCCGAAACCGAATACAGGGCTATGAGCTTGGGTATGTGTGAAGAGATTTGGTTGAAGAAGATTCTGGTAGATCTACATCAAGAAAGTCATGACCCGATGAGACTTTACTGCAATAACAAGGCTGCCATTAATATTGCAAACAATCCGGTTCAACATGACAGAACCAAACACGTTGAGATTGATCGACACTTCATCAAAGAAAAACTGGATAACGGTAGCATTTGCATTCCTTATGTTCCTTCCAACCAACAAGTTGCGGATGTTCTCACCAAAGGATTACCTAGACAGACTTTTGACACCTATGTTAGCAAGTTGGGTCTCATTGATATCTACGCCCCAACTTGAGGGGGAGTGTTGAAATTATATTTTAGCCCTAAGGGCGTTTTTTTCTTTTATACGTCTAGGGTTTCTCATTGTTTGGTTATTTATACCTGTTCCTATATTGTGTATTGTGTATCTGAATTAAAATAAAAACTCTTATCGTGGTTTTTTCTCCCTGGTCTAGGGTTTTCCACGTAACTTTGGTGTTTTCTTTTTCTTCTCTAACTTTTCAAGAATAATTAATTAATTTATGCAGACTAGATTAAAGCTTTACTGGATAAAATTATATCAGAGTCAGCATATTTAATTTTGATCAATACAAAATTTGAAGTGATTCAATTAATTACTGAATGACTTTCATTTTTAATGGATAGGGTCATATTGAGGTTACTATAATTAATTTTTAAATTCATTTAAATTGGAAAAATATATTAATATCATATGAATTAGTAATTAATAAAGACAATTAAAATTGATTGATTAATTTTAATGAGGTAAATTGATTTAGTAGATAAGCTTTAGTAATAGAAATTTTAAAGTTGTTGATGTATTAGGATTAAGATAAGTTAGGGTATTATGGTCAAATCCTTAATTGATTAGGATTGGGATTAATTTCCATGACTCATTAGAATTAGGATTAGTTTCCTTGGTTTATTAGGATTAGAATTAGTTTCTTTGATTAAGATTAGTTTACTTTCCAATTCTCTATAAATAGAGAGATTATCTTCTTGTATTGACAACTTTTGATTCGTAATAAAGACTTTGATTTGATTCTTGGATAAAGTTCTTCTTTTATCTCGTTAGGCTACATCAATTTGGTATCAGAGTAGCCATATGGAAATTTGTGAGTTGTGCTCGTTGTTGAACAGTCCACATGTATATAGGGGAACTCTTTAAATTCTAGAAAAGAAAGAAGATACCAAAACTTTTTTTTTTTTTTTCCAAGATTTTGTAAGAATGGAATATTGCTGATCAAGGAAGACGTCGAAGAAAAATATAGCAATTGGTATAGTATAGACAAGAAAATCAAATTTACTTCAAAAGTAGTGTTGGAATTCTGACTCAAGTGATTCAAATGAAGAATTCCAATATAATAATTTGGCCCATGCTCAATTTTCTAAAAGAACTTATCATTATCCACATACTGATTCTAGCCCTTCCGATGAAGATTCTAATGTAGTTTGAAATGGAATAACAAAGCAGCATTATCAATTAAGAGCTCGATGATCCAATCAAACCGGTTTCTCAAGAAATCGACATAAGAATTGGAAGTTAGATGATTCAAAAAATGATTTAGAGTGTGAAAGAAATTATTGTAATCAACATTGAAGAACATCCATGAATCATTCTAACACAAATTTGGAGGTCGAAACATTTTGAAGAAAACAAAAATATTCAAATAAAAACATCTATCAGGAGGACTTTCGAAAGAGAATGGATGAAATTTGGGTTCTTTTGGGAAAAATTCAAGAAAGGCATAATTATAAGATTTTTCAAGAAACCATAAAGAATTACATTTAATCACTCAAGAAGATCAAGAACTCATCCAAATGGATTGTGAAATTGCGCATAAAATGAACAGAGTAGAAGAAAACAAAAATCAAATGAAGACGAGTCGAATAAGGAAGGTAGAAAGATCGAAGAGGAGCATGTGTTGGAAAAAGAAAAAATCGTTCGGACTAACACGAAGGTTGCTCAATTCGAACCAGATGATGAGGAACAATTAATCGATGAAATCAATGATGGAGGTGTTCAAGAAGATGAGGCTGCTGCAGAGAATGTGTCTATTCTGTTAGATCAATTAATTGAGGTACACAATCAACCACAACTACCTCCACCACAAGAGAATAGAGCCAAAATTAGCCTTGGCCACCAAGAAAGACAGCAAGAAAATCAACAACACCAATGGTATGCAAGAATGTCCAAGATTTATCAAGAATCTTTCAAGAACAACCAAGATCAAGATTATATAAGAGGAAATATTGGGGGGATGTGAATTCTTCTAATGTGGAAGAAAAAGATACTCATGGGCAACTTAATTCGAAGAAAATTGAAAAACCTTTTCCTCCATTCTTTGAGGAGTCTTGCATATATTTTGATTGTAGGATTTTTTTTGAAAAACTTAATTCTTGGGTTCATTCATGGACATAATTTTCCCTTTCAAGAATCAAATATTTGATATATTAGCGTGGCTCGTGAAAATTGGTTGGTATTGGTGCATGATGTTTAGAGATGTGTCCGTTTGAGTGGCTTACTTTTTTATTTTTAACCTTAATTTTCGTTTTAAAACTCGAGGATGAGTTTTTTTTTGGAGGGATCGAATGATGTAGTAGGATTAAGATAAATTAGGATATTATGGTAAAATCCTTAATTGATTAGGATTGGGATTAATTTCCATGATTGATTAGAATTAGGATTAGTTTCCTTGGTTTATTAGGATTAGAATTAGTTTTTCTATATTAGTTAGAATTAAGATTAGTTTACTTTCCAATTCTCTATTAGATTGTCTTCTTGTATTGACAACTTTTGATTTATAATAAACACTTTGATTCTTGGAGTTCTCCTATTGCTTTAGGCTACATCAGTTGTCACACAAACATATAACTAGTAGACATCTTATGTCGAGTTATTTGGTTATCAAGCATCCTAATTCTATCAAAAATTTGAACCAAACAACTAATTGCTCAATGATCATATATGTCAAAAGAAGGGAAGCTCCGCACAAGGAGAGGAAGCTTAGCATAGGAAGGACGCTTAATTACTAGCGGCTAAAAGCATAAGCAAAAATAACTTTTTGGGCCCTTTCCTTATATGTTTCTATCTCTTAATTATATTCAAGTATTTGAGCTTTCATACTTTGTACCTGCTATTAATTATCTAATGATGTGTACTTCACCCATATGCATCTTTAGATCACCATCGAGAAAACTATTCTAGAGCAAAGCAACAGTCGTTATGAGCTTCAAGGTGAATACGTGCTTCCTGGAAGCCGTGATCGAAATGTTTCTGGTAAGGAAGGTAGTGGATTTTTGAAAAAGGCAATGGCTTCCCATCTGAGCAGTGTCATATCCTCCATGGGAAGATGGAGGATGAGACTGGAAGTTCCTATGGCTGAGGTTGCTGAGATGCTTCCACTGGCTCGCCTTCTTTCGCGAAGTACAGATCCTTCGGTTCACTCAAGATCCAAGGTTATCTCCTCTTTACTGTACAAGATTGATTTGTCTTGGTGCAGTATAAGTATTTATTCTTAGATTGATTTTTCTTCTTATTATCTTCTAAAAATGTGATCAAGAAACTTATATCTGCTTAAAACTTCAACCATAGCTCTACCTTAAGGCATGTCCTTTTATTTATTTATTTATAGTTTTAATTTTTTAAAATCTTTAATTTTTTTAATTCTTTATTTTATTATAATATTATTATTTTAAGGTTCCATGTATGGGGTAAAATAATGTCATTTTTTTTTGTCAAATTGACGTCTAGCATTTTGATGGAAATGGCCATAACATTTGTGGAAGGCTTTATTTCTTTGGCTTCCATAGTAGGACATTCAAATTTGAAGTACGAAGAAATCTTTATATGGGTATTTCTTTCTTTTGGATAAGAGACCCTTCATTGATGAATGAAATAATCCAAAGAGGTACGAAATGAGGTCCCATTCATAGGGAATACAAAAGGTGTTTCCAATTTGCAACAAAAAAATTTAAATAAGATTTAAGGGGTTGTAGATCTTTACACATATATGCTATATCTTAATTGATGCATTTTACATAAGGATAGGAGGAAGAACTTAGCACCTCCTATTTGTAATTTCTTTGTAGTCATGAGATTACTTTTCCCATCTTTGGGCATCAGAAGAGGGTTATTTGATAGATAGGGGGCAGGGTGGATTGAGTTGACTTGCAGAGTTCGGATTCCATGTTGTTCCTTGTCCATGGTCTTTTTGGTCACTCTCTTTTGCGTAAAAGGTTTTAGGAAGGAATGTGGACAGGTTCTATAGCTGGACAAAAATATTAGGATATTAGGACAGGTAGATAAAGACTTTATTCTTTTGTGGGATTTAGTTATTGTCCCTATTTCTAGGTGGTATGCTCTCCAAAGAAAGTTTTACTTTTGTAGCATTCTTTATTAGTTACAATTTGATGGTCTCTTTCTAACCTCTATGGATGCTCTCTTTTTAATTTTGTTATACATACATGTATATATGTGTATGTGTGTGTATAAATATAAATATATTTATTTATTTTAAAATTGAAGATGTTAATTTTTTTAAATAATTAATAGAAGGGGGATACAAAAATGATCCCCAATTGGCCATAATCTTTACAAGATTATAATTACAAAAAATATTGAGAGTACCAAAAGGATGCAAAAAGCTTAATAGAATCCCATAACTCGTTGATTCTTGCCAGTCTGTTTTGTTCTTGGCCTTTTATCTCTCTCTCTCTCTCTCTCTCTATATATATATATATATATATATATCTTTTTTATTGTTTTATGTCTCATCTTGAGGAAACCCCTGAAACGGTTTAAGAACCTCGCCTAAAGATCACTAGCATAAGAGCAGTAGAACAATGAAGAAAAACCTTGCCTATGGACACATCCTTTTGCGTTCGATCTCATCCCCTGCAGTGGAACTCTTTTATTTTGTGTGGTTATTAATTAAGTGTTTGTTCTATATCTAGGGAAAAAAAAGGTAAAATCGAAGAACAATACTATTATGGCCTGCTTTTATTAGTATCGTACAATATAGACCAACAAAAAATAAAGTTGATAAGTAAAAGTTTACCTTGCAAGAAAGTGGAAAATGATGGAGTTTTTAATTTGTGGGTATTTTTGTATGTGAAGTGTATTATCGTTACTTGATAAATTTCTAATTTTGCTATCAAATGCAGGATCTTTTTATTCAAAGTTTGCAAGCTGTTGGATTATACACTGAAAGTGTTCAAGATCTGATCGAGGTACTTTTTGATAGAATGATCGAAAGCAGCAATATTTTAACTATTTATGACTTGCATTTATCACTCAGTAGTCTGTAGTACCTTGCCAGAAATGTCTTTGTTTCTTTTCTTGATCAATGATCTTGTCTTCAGCTGCACTGAGGATATACATTCAAAACTCCATGTTTTGTCTTTACCTTACTTTTCCAGGTGATACGAAGGCAATTTATTCTATCAGATGAAATCGTCCTTGAAGATTTATCTCTTCCAGGCTTATCTGAACTCAGAGGCTGCTGGCGTGGCTCTCTTGATGCAAGTGGTGGAGGCAATGGGGATACGATGGTAGATCTTGAATTATAAATTTATAATTTTAGGCCATACAAAGTTTGTTTCCCTTTCTTTCCGTGTCCAATTATTAGCGATGGTGCCTTTGAATTATGTGGCTTTAAACGTTCTGGTTGAAAGTTAAGTTGATGAACTGAAACTATGTTACTGTTTGAACCATGTCCTAATTGACTAAATAAGCAGCTGCACACCTCCTGAAATAAATGATGTCAAAAGTTCAATATTTTATTGAGTTAATTGTGGAAACTGCATGCGTTTCTTTTAGATTAACAATAGAAATCCATATCATTGCTGCAAAGAATTCATTGTGTTGAATTTGGATCGATTGGCTTCTAAGAATGATCCTCCTTCCTTGGTGGTTTTCTCAGGCAGAGTTTGACTTCCATGGGGAGGACTGGGAGTGGGGAACCTACAAAACGCAGCGTGTTTTGGCTGTTGGTGCATACAGCAATAATGATGGTTTGCGGCTAGAAAAAATTTTCATCCAGAAGGATAATGCCACAATTCATGCAGATGGAACTTTGTTTGGCCCTATAACTAATCTTCACTTTGCCGTTCTAAATTTTCCTGTCAGTCTAGTTCCTACTGTGGTTCAGGTAATTGAATCTTCAGCAAAAGATCTTGTTCACTCATTGAGGCAACTTGTTGCTCCAATTAGAGGTATACTGCACATGGAGGGGGATCTCAGAGGCAATCTTGCAAAACCAGAATGTGATGTGCAAGTAAGGCTCCTTGATGGTGCCATTGGTGGCATTGATCTTGGTCGTGCTGAAGTTGTTGCCTCCCTTACCTCAAGCAGCCGTTTTTTGTTCAATGCAAAATTCGAACCAATTATCCAAAATGGGCATGTACATGTTCAAGGGAGCATTCCTGTGATGTTTGTCCAAAATAGCATGGGAGAGGTGGAAGAAGTGGAAACAGATACAAGTAGGGCAACTTTGGTTCATGCTTGGGGGAAGGAAAAGGTCAGGGATAAGTTCAATGATAGAAAAAGTTCTAGAGAGAGAAATGAAGAAGGTTGGAATACTCAATTGGCTGAAGGCCTTAAAGGATTAAACTGGAATCTTTTGGATGTAGGTGAAGTTAGGATTGATGCAGATATTAAAGATGGAGGCATGCTGTTACTAACAGCTTTGTCTCCTCATGTCAACTGGCTTCATGGAAATGCTGACATCTTACTTCAGGTGAGCACACTCCAAATTACATCATGGGTTTATATCATCTAATTTCTTATAGACTGTAGTTCAATTTCATATGCTCTAAAAATAGGTAAGGGGGACGATCGAGGAACCAGTACTCGATGGATCTGCATCTTTCCACAGGGCTTCAATATCTTCTCCCGTGCTCCCTAAACCACTCATCAACTTTGGTGGTACGGTCCATGTAAGATCAAATAGGCTTTGCATCAATTCCTTGGAAAGTCGTGTAAGCCGAAGAGGGAAGTTGATTGTGAAGGGGAATCTGCCCCTTAGATCCAGTGAAGCATCCCTTGGTGACAAGATTGATTTAAAATGTGAAGTTTTGGAAGTACGAGCGAAGAATATTTTCAGGTTCCTTCTCTAATTAATTATGACTTTCAAGTACTCTATGATGTATGAAAAGGTTGTGGATGCTCGGTATTGAATTTGTACATCTGTTTTTCCTTGATGTTTGGATTGGATTCCTACAATGTGGCTGCATAACTTTCTTATTTTTAATCCATTTTTGAGATTCATTAGAAGAATGGATAAAAATGTTCGAAAAACATTTTTGAATCATAAGATCAATGGAAAAAAATGAGGTTTTACTGAAGATGAGGTTTTTTCAGCTGCCTCCCTTGGCACTAGTAAATCCCGTAGCCCTGATGGTTTTACAGCTGAGTTTTTCAAGTTTTTCTAGACTACTATTAAATCTGATTTGATGTTACTTATTAATGATTTGGGATTATTAATGTTAGGCTGAATGAGACTTATATCTACCTGATTCCTAAGAAAGTTGACTCTAAATCTGTTTTTGATTATCGTCCGATTAGTCTCATTCCATGTGCTTACAAGATTATTGCTCGTGTTTTATCAAATTGTCTGAAGAAGGTTCTTCCTTTCACCATTGCTGCCAATCAGCTTGCTTTTGTGGCTAATAGACAGATTCTTGATGCTTCCTTGATGGCTAATGAACTCATTGATGATTGGACCTTTAGGAAAAAAACTAAGGGTTGTCTTAAAACTTGACCTTGAGAAGGCCTTTGATATTGTTGATTGGGACTTTCTTGACTCCATTATTTAGATTAAAAGTTTTGGTTGTCACTGGCACACTTGGATCAAAGGTTGCATCACTAGTGCGAATTACTCCATTATTAATGGTCGCCCTCGTGGCAAGATTATTCCCTCATGTGGCATAAGATAGGGGGACCCTCTCTCTCCCTTCTTATTTATTTTAGTTGCTGATTGTCTGAGTCGTCTTCTTGATCATAGCTCCGCATTGGGTCTTACTGTTGCTTATCCTATCAGTCAATCGGCTTTTTCTTTGAACCATTTACAATTTGCTGATGACACTTTGTTGTTCTCTACTGTTGAGAGATCTACCATACAAAACTTGTTTGACATTGTCCACATTTTTTAATGTGCTTCAGGGCTTAAAATCAATCTTGCTAAGAGTGAACTCCTTGGGATTCATGTTTCAGACTCTAATTTTGAATGGTCTCCATTCTTTTGGGTGTAAACGAGGTTTTTGGCCTACATCTTATTTAGGGCTTCCTTTGGGTGGCAATTCTAAGTCTGTTTTGTTTTGGCAGCCTATGGTGGAAAGATTTTGACATAAACTTCATAATTGGAAGTATGCATACATTTCAAAAGGGGACAAACACGCTCATTCAAGCCACTTTTTCTAGCCTCTCTACTTATTATTTATCTTTGTTTCAAGCTCCTCCCTCTGTTATTAATTGCCTTGATATATTGGTTCATGGCTTCTTTTGGGAAGGTTCTCATAGTGATGAAGGCTTTCATAATTTGAATTGGGTGATTTCTCAACGTCCTCAATTATTAGGCGGCCTTGGCATTGAAAATTTTAAACATCGAAATTCTACTCTTCTTGCAAAATGGACTTGGCGATTCTTATTTGAGCATGATGCCTTATGGAGGAATCTCATTGTTGCTAAGTATTATTCTTTTGATTGTGTTTGGCCCTCTCCCATCTCCGGTGGTTCTTCCAAAGCTCCATGAAGGTACATTTGTCATTTTATCGACTTGGTTGCCAATCGGATTAATCGTCGTATTTGTGATGGTGCTTCTACGTCTTTTTCGCATGACTCTTGGCTTAGTTGTGGTGTTCTTACCAATGCTTATCCGAGGCTTTTTCGTCTTGTACAGCAGCCTGAGGTTACTGTTGCTAATGCCTGGATCCCTTCTACGTCTGCATGGAATTTGAACTTACGTCGTAATCTTATTGAATTGGAGACTGCTAAATGGGCTTCATTATCCATTTATCTGGCCTCTATTCGTTTGCGTTCCTCTCTCGATACTTGTCTGTGGCTGCCGCTTGATCCTTCAATGGATTTTACTATTAAATCTCTTAGAGGCCAATTTGGTGGGTGACATGAATCCTGTCTTTAATCTTTATATGGTGATTTGGAAAGATAGATATCCCAAAAAAATGAAAATCTTTCTTTGGGAGCTCAGTTGGGGTGCCATTAATACTGCTGACCGTTTACAGCAACGTATGCCTTATATGTCTCTTTCTCTCTCTTGGTGTCATGTGTCACAAGCATGATTAATCGCCGACCCATCTATTTTTCCACTGTTCTTTTGCTACCAGCTTTTGGGATCTTATTTTGCCTGCATTTGGCTAGTCTTTTACTTGTCCTACTAACATTTATGATATTTTAGTTTCATTATTCGTGGGTCATCCTTTTGGTAGTAATAAGAAGACGATTTGGTTGGCCTTTCTTCGTGCGTTCTTTTGGTGCTTATGGGGTGAACGGAAGGCTATTTAATGATACTTTTTCTTCTAGTGCTCGGTTCTTGGAGTAAACTAAAGCACCCTTTCACTCATTTCATTTTATCCTTTTTTAGTCAGTCATTGACGATCTATATTGTAATTTGCTTGGGGTTTTCCCTTGTACATATCAGTGAATTGTTCTTATACCAAAAAAAAAAAAAAAAAAGGAAAAAAGAATGGACAAAAAAATTGAACCAGCTCTGTTTCATTTTTGAGAGCATGTTAGGAAGAACGATGCTCTCTTTAGCCGAACATAAGAAGTTTGGACCTCTATGTGACATCAACATGAATCTCAAGATTTATCCATTCTTATTATGTTACATAGAGTTTGGCTTCCCTAGCTATATTATTTCCTAACATGTTTTCGCTAGCCTTCTAGCACTCTTTCAAATAAATCTCTTCTTTCTCGTTTGTTGATCCATTCCACCTCTTCTGATTCCCCTTTATTTGGCTCTCTTTGAAAGTTTCGGATTTCAAAGAAGTTTAGGCTTTTCTCTTCATTTTTCCAAAGATCTTCCTCTATACTTTTGAGACCCTGGTGGTGCATACTGTACAAGAAGGCTTTGAGATATTAGGCCTGGATAATGTGTTATGGAGGTTTTATATTACTATGGAAATTTGGCTCTGATTTTTTGAAATGTTCAGCGTATATTAGCTCCTAACGAAGATTGCCAAGACATGATGGAGTAAAGTGCATACTGATCTTCCTCCATAACAGTGAGCAGATTCTTCAGTGAACAAGTCGTTTTTTGCTATTATTTGGAATATCTAGTTAGAAAGATTTAGGATAATATTTCGAGATGTTATTTTCTAGTATTGGGAGGGGATTTGGAGTATATCACACTTCAATGTTCTTTATTTTATTATTTTTGTTCTTTATTTATTGTTTATTAATGATAAATAAAGGATTTCATTCAAAAGAATGTTGCCAAGAGAAACGGCCTGGGGGACAAAGGTAGAAGGCATCCCTCTTCCCAGAGGAAGGTTGAAAGCCTTCTACTCTTTAGGTTGATGGTAGCAGTAGAGTAGTTACAGAAAAGCACACTTCAATGTTCTCTTCAAAGCGTTCTTTACTAAATCCTTTTTTTTTTTTGGGTAGTTTGCTTTATGCTTTGCAGCCTCCTATGCGCAGCCTTTTTCTTTTGTACATTCATTCCTTTAACGAATCATACAAAACTTTCTTCAGTTATTGATTTTGCTCCGCTCCTTTTCCATTAAACTAAAATATTTATCTGTTTCTTCAAAATTGTAGTGGCCAAGTTGACTCTCTAATGCAAATTACTGGGTCAATATTGCAACCAAACATCTCTGGAAATATTCAATTGAGTCGCGGAGAAGCATATCTACCACATGATAAGGGTAGTGGAGCAGCTTCATTTAATAAAGTGGTATCAGACCAGTTCAGTCTTCCTCCTGGCAGTTCGAACCAAGTAGTTGCTTCTAAATATGCTTCGTTTTTCAATTCGGAATCTACAACATTGAAAACTAGATTCCATGCACCCCGAGGTGATATTTGTATTTTCCATATCTGTACTTTGTTGTTGCATTCGTACATAAAGAAGGATAATGTTCTAATTTTTTATTTATAAAAATGCCCCAACTTTGACATGGATTTGCAATAAAAAGTGTTTGCATTTAGAAAGGAAAAATTGTACAGCATTGACTTTGAGTCCTTTGGTTAGTGGGTTTTTTATCTTTCTTTTTTTTTTTTGGGAGGGGGGAGGGGAGGTCAAAACAGCAGCCACTTAAACAGCAAAAAGACTAACCAAAAACTCCAAAACAACAAACTAACCAGCAACTAACTAATTAAAAGCCAAAGAAAACCCGAAAACAAACTACAGAAAACCAAAAGAGATCCTCTCCCAGGAAGCAAGAACCTCCGAACAGAACAGCAAACCAGCTGGAAAGAAAGAATCTTCCTCTGAGGAGCTTCACACCTATTTGGAACTTGAGTCTGCAAAATGGGTTTTTTTAAGTTTGATAGGAACACGAGCTGTCGGCAGTGAAAATCTGCCAAGTCCGTTGCATCAAGATGGTAAGGAAAAAAGACCTTTAAGCCTCCTTTAGACAACCCATGCACGTCACAAACTTCATCAGGAACGGACAAACAATTCCAGCCAAAATTTCACATCTATCAAGCTTTCAAATTAAGTACTACATAATTCAGCCAACATTATGACAGCATGAAGTTCTATTTTAGTATAAATTCTTTCCTCTGTAAGAATTTTACGTAGTTTGACCGGTTAATTTCATGACTTCATATGAAAATTTACATAAACTGTGTATTCATATGAGTTCTTAAATGTAAATTATTGGAAATACAAATAAACTATTATGCCTTTTTTTTCTTTTTAATTATGTATTGTTTATTTCGCTCCTTATCAGATAAAGCAGCTGACATTGAAAAGGAGTCCAGAAATTTAAACATTAAACCTAGTGTCGACGTCTACCTTGGTAATTTGAAGGTTGTTCTTGGACCAGAATTAAGAATTCTTTATCCTTTGATTCTCAACTTTGCTGTTAGTGGAGAGCTTGAGCTTAACGGGCGTGCTCATGCTAAAAGTATTAAACCAAAAGGAACTTTAACTTTCGATAATGGTGACGTAAATCTTCTTGCAACCCAGGTATCATCAAATCTTTACCATACTGGTTCTTTTTCTAAACAAAAGAAGCTGATATTAACCTTAACCCATGCAGGTAAGACTGAAACGGGAGCATCTAAATATAGCAACTTTTGAACCTGAAAATGGGTTAGATCCTATGCTAGATTTAGCTTTAGTCGGTTCCGAGTGGCAGATTAGAATACAAAGTCGGGCAAGCAAATGGCAAGACAAATTGGTGGTGACGTCAACCCGTTCTGTGGAACAAGATGCTCTCTCACCCACCGAGGTATTCCTTTTTTTTTTTAAAATATCCGTCAATGTTTTCAAAGTGCGAGCCACACCTCATGGCGGCAAGTCCCTTGATCGCCTGAAGGCGAGAGACGAAAAAAAGATGACGCATGAGTGAAGTGAGGCACAATGAATAAATAAATAAACAAATAAATAATATAGGTAGAATATGAATTTATATACATGTCAAAACCTTAATGATTAATACTAATAAATGGTAAAATAATCTAAATATTAAAAATATCAAATAATAAAACATCATTTAAAAAAAAATTAATATAATAAATTTCAATTTACATAATACTATAAATTAATAATAAAGTAGAATATAAAGTAAACTAAAATTTAAAATATATCTCAACTCACAAAATCTTGAGATATAATATACTAGTCTAGTATGTATACTATAATATAATTTTATTATTTAAAAGACTACCAAAGAACAACTTACTGATCCTTTTATATTGCTTTTGTGTCCTCTTAATTATATTGTAACATCTTTCATTATCTTAATGAAGAGGTTTTTTTCTTTTTTTAAAAAAAATACTACCAAAGAACTCACTGACCAAAACCCTACCACTAACCACAAAACCCACCGACAGAAGAAGAAAAGTTTAACATGTAAAATGTTTAATCAAAACCAGAAACCACTAACCACAAAGCCAACCGACAAAATATTAACATTTAAACCATTTAAATGAAATCAGTGATTCAATGGTTAAAAAAAAGTGGGAAAAAAAAGGTTGCTAGAATTTACACCAATACAACACATGAAATAGACCCTACAACATTTGGGTGTTAAGGAAACTTATAGATTATTAAATCTTTTTGGTTACGTGCTTTTAATCAGAAAAAGGCCAATAACATTTACACTAATACAAGGCAGGGGACAAAATCAAGTCCATAAAACTATTAAAGGAGGAAGAAGAATCCCAAAGGTGTCGACCATTCCTTTCTAGCCATAGGAACCAAAAAACACTAGATTAAAAGCAAGCCAGAGAGAAAGGATGGCCGTCAAAGATGTTGTCAAGAAAAACAGAGGGTGACAAAACAATCATAATGGCAACCAAAAACGAAGAAAAAGAAAGAAAATCCACAGAAGAAGATCAACAAGCCACAATACTACTAGACTAATTAAAAGAATGAACATGAAGACAACCATGATTCGACAACAATAAGACCCAATAGCAGCTGCATCATAATACTACGGCCAACCGAGATTATTCCTCAATAAATTTCATATCCTACTTAGATGAATAAGAATTTGAATAATCAAAATCCAAAGAAGAACAGCATCAAATAAACGAAAGCATCCTCATGCTCCTCCTTGTAATCCTTCAACAAGTTTCCCCATGGATCTTCATGTATCACTTCAAAGGGGTTTATCAAATCTGTTTGTACTCTTTGGATATGGTTTCTTATAAAAAAAAAAACAAACAAAAAGAAAAAAGGAAGAAGAAAAGAAAAGAAAGAAGAGAAAAAGGAACTTAGAGAGATGAACTTGAAACATTTCTTCTCAAAGCCTTTTCAGCTCCTTCTTGAGAGGCAATTTACTCAACCATAAAACTTGAGGCATATTAGAATTTTCCTTGATAGAAATATACCACTATCAAAAAGTGGACTATCTGGGAAAAATATCATAAACGACTAATCTGAAGATCTTGAAGAAGCTTGGTCGATGCTAGTCAAGATATAAATTGAAGGAATGGTGAAGTTCCATTGCGGAAGCGGGATCTTCCCTATTTTTAAATTTTCACAGAATACAAAAAATCACAGAACAAGATCATGCAAAATTTCAGAAAAATTATAGCATGCAATTGAGAAGAAATTTATCGTTAGAAATAACATACCCTTAAAGAATTGAATTTCTTCACGAATCCTCTTCTCCGAATTGATCACGAACCCTCGAACCAAGAACTGACAAAGAGGACACCACCACAATTGTTTTCTTTGTATTCTCCTTAGGGTAGGGTGAGAATACCAAGAGTGTGTGGTCAGAAGATTTTGAGAGGAGAAATTTCTCAGAAAAAAATTGTGAGAAGAATTGAGAGAGAGCTTCTGCAATCCTGTTCCACAGAGCTTCTGTGAAGAAGAAAAACCCTCGTTCAATTGCCCCGCTCCTCACGTTTTTTTCTAGAGAGAATGAAGGGGAGGGAAGTTATTTCCCTCCCTTGTATTTTGAAAATTAAATTAAAAATAATTTTAATTTAAATAACAATATTATATCATATATAATACATGACCTATAGTTTTTAATTCTCTCATCAATGCATGGTATTTAATATAAATTACACTTATACTAAATTCAGTTATATGAATCTCATCCATATAGTTAATACTTGAATCATATTCAAATTTAGTTCCTCTCTAAATAAATTTTAATACATTATTAATTATATCACATATAATTAATTTAAATTAATTATATCATATATAATTAATTCCGTCAATTAATTTGAACAATTCAAATTAACCCAAAATTAATTCTCATTAATCCCTATTGAGCTATAGAGGGGACCTTATAGACCTGTAAATTGAAGCTCTAGTGGTACTTGAATAATTAATTAAACTCTTTTAATTAAATTATTCAACATCCGTTAACTGCCAGTCACTCCAGTAAAGACCGACAGTTGCCCTCTTCGCACTACAGATATATTTCTATGTCCATTGGATATAATCAGTCAACAGTGCAATGACCCTTCACAAATTGCTCGTAAGTATAGTTGGGTCAAAATTATCGTTTTGCCCATGTAGTTACATCTAACTCGTTAAGTACCACTGATCCCGCTAATGAACAATAAGTCATAGTCCAACTATGACCAAACCCCTCTCAGGTCAAGAGAGGGTGTTGCGCCACATTGTTCAAGCCCCAGAATCAACCATCGAGGGAGCAATTTATCTATTTACCCAGATGTTAGGGAAGAAATGAATTATGTCTTGTATAGCTGTGTTCCCAACTCCTCAATCAGATGAATCCCCAAAATGGTTGGCTTATTAAGTCGGCGATCTAGCCACTCTCACCATACAAATCAAAGGACCGTCTTCATAGGTAGGAGTTCACAACTCACTCATGATTCAGGTCATGTCGCTTATGGTCATCCTAGTGAAATGTAAGCTCTGTTATTAACGGTGTTATATAATGAGACTAGCCATTTCGTGGTCCGGTCTTATACAAACTCCTTTGTATAGAATAACTCTGCTCACATGTCTCCACATGAATGATTAGGATCAGATCATTTGTAGCACTTTTCAACAATTGTAACATCTACAAAGCGGGCCGTATTCGTAGTGTCAGCAGGATAAGGTACCTAGCCTTATCCATCTACTACAAACCATTTAGGTTTAGGTTATTACCTAAACATGATCCACCTGTATGTCTCTACATACATGTTTAAGCTACAAAAGATAATCTTGGATGTTAGTTTATTGGTTTGTGGGTTAATGCTACTAAATGTCGAATAAAACATCTTGTATTTTATTAAATAAATAAATTGTTTGTACATTACAATTACAAACTACATGACCCACAAGATTTAGGGCATCAATCCCAACATAAATTGCAAAAAAGAATACCGAGATGAGAAATTTACGGCAGCCGAGTAAATTCATCTTTGTAGTTTCTGAAAATTACCCAAGAAATGTTATCTTCTTGCAACCTTAAATGCTGCCTTGGAAACTTCAAAATTGAGAAGGCCAAAAAATTCCCTTTCAAACCGATCCACAGCCACGTAGAAAATACCCTTTTATCTTTTACATTCAATAAGTGTGATGCCAACATGCTCACAATATGGGAAATTGATTCTGTTTGAATGACATGAAACTTAATATGCAATCATTTTTATATCTGCCATAATGTTTTTTTTCCCCTTCCTGTTAATCCTCATTCCTAAAGCAGCATTAAATGAGCTCAAGACCCCATAGACATGATAAAGTTCATTCATAATCCAAAACACAGGGATCTCATCCGTGAACTGATGCTGGTTAATTCTACATTTTTCTCTTGACCACTTTTGTGAACATTCATGAATACTTTTGCGAGGAGCTCACTTGAAATTATCACTATAAAGATGGGGAAATGAGATGAGGGTTTTCCTTGGCATAAACCCTTGGACGAAAGAATTCTTCCTCCCAATCTAATGTTAATAAAATTTGAGAATTTGGTCTTGCAGATACAACTTCAAATTTACTTCAACCACTCATTGCTAAAACATAGTTTTTTGATAATCTTATCAACTTATACAGAGATTCAATTAACTAAGTAGTTATCGAGTTGATACTCTATGTGCTAAAGTCTAAAGAAGATGTTTTCAGTTGTAGCTTGTTGAATCATCAAAAGTAGATGTGGAACTGTTAAATTACCACTGAACCTAGAAGCTTAAGTTAGTGGATTACAGTAAATTTAATTATATTAATACTTCAATTCTCTCCCTAATTTGTAAAAGGCCCATATGTGAAAATCAATATTAACTGAGAAACCTTACAATGACTTGACAGAACTTCCAACTTTGATACCATATTAAATCACCATTGTGGATTACAGTATATGTTTATTACGTCAATAGAAACCATTTTTTACTTCATTATCTTTTAAGCTTGACTATCCAAGCATCTAAGTTATTTTCTACTCTTAGAGGGAGTGAATTGATGTAGTGTAATTAGGAGTGATGGTTGTCGCTTTGTTATGTTTTTTCTCTTTTTCTTTTTGTTACTTTTTAGTTGTTAATCAGTATTAGTTAACTTGATGCTCCACTTAGTCTATAAATAGGGGATCGTTTCTTGTATGCTTTGGTAATTCTTACCACATTCTGAGACCATCCTCAGACATGCATACTACATTTTATATGGTTGTGTGTAATTCATTTAAGTTCATTATAAATAGGGGATGGTTTCTTGTATGCTTTGGTAGTTCTTACTACATTCAACTATATTTTCAGATTATTCTCTGAGATGCTTGAATATCTAGTGACGTAATATGGTCGAGTGTAATTCATTTTAAGTTTCATAAATTTCACTTCCTAGTGTTCGGGACAAATCTTTCTTTCAGTCTTCAGATAATTTAAATTGTTAATGTTTAGGCTTCTCTTCATGTTGTCAATTTTAGCAGCGCCTATGTGGTGGTCTCTTTCTATTATTGACCTGTTAACTTTGAGAAAATATCCTTTAATCTAGTTGTTCCAATCATTACTTGCAATCAACAGATTCAGAGTGACATTGTGGTTGTTAGGCAGTTTATTCTGACATCCTATAATATCATTGGATCAGGCTGCTCGGGCATTTGAGAACCAATTGGCAGAATCAATATTGGAGGGTGATGGCCAATTAGCCTTGAAGAAGCTTGCAACTGCTACGCTTGAAAAACTAATGCCTAGAATAGAAGGAAAAGGTGAATTTGGTCAGGCTAGGTGGAGACTAGTGTATGCTCCACAAATCCCAACTTTGCTCTCCTTTCCAACCACTGATCCTCTCAAATCGCTCACCAGTAATATCTCATTTGGTACTGTAGTTGAAGTCCAGCTTGGAAAACGCATTCAGGTTCTCTCTGCACCTATTTACTATTGAGCTAGTGAGCCTGAAGATAATCTTCTCTATTTCTGAGGCTTTATTTGGTTACAATCAGCTTTTTAATTCTGCTTTAAAAAAATCATTCTTGTTATGTTTCTTTTAAATCCAGGAACGAAACTTTTATTTGATTAACGAGTTATGTTTCGTTTTTTTTGAAATATTTGTAAAAATCCAAAAATTCCAAAACATATATAGGTAGGTATATCGAGAACTACTTTTATTTTTAAAATTTTGACTATGATCTTAAGAACGTTTAATGAAGTAGAATGTATGATGAGAAAATCGGTTGATATGGCTGAATGAGGAAATTCTAATATAAAGTTTCAGATTTTGTTTTATTGTTATCTTCTTAATTTCTTTCCCTTCCCCACCTTCTTCTAGGCCTCCATTGTCCGCCAAATGAAGGAGTCAGAGATGGCCATGCAGTGGACTTTCACATACAAGCTTACGAGTCGCTTGCGGATGGTCCTTCAATCAGCTCCAGCAGCTCCAGCTCAACGAACACTCGTGCTCGTCGAATATTCTGCTTCATCACTGGATTAATTTGTTTCTCCATACCAGAATAAATCTTCATCAAAGGTAACCATTATTTTGTACAACACAGCATCCCCCCCCCCAAAAAAAAAAAAAAGAAAAAAAAAGTCTTCAGAAATTGTAAATTCGTAAAACTGATTCCTTACGAAAATGAAGCATATTCAATTCCTATATCTCATGACTGACAATTTGCAGCATAAAATTTTATAAGATGCTTTATAGTCGAGCTTTCAAAGGCAGAGTAATACATGGAATCTGGTCAAAATAGCCCTCATGTAGATTCTACAGTCCTTTTTGCTAATCGCTGTTATGAATGTTGAGGATTTAAGTCCCTTTGTAGATGAGGTAACTGGGAAGATGGTAAAAGTTCTTAACCTACTCATGAAAATATGTGCTCTGAAATTTTGCTGGTGTCAAATAGATAAAATAGATGATAACTTATTTATCCTTGTATTGTAAAAACATGCATGAAAGAATGGATGGAAGCCATTTTTGTGGTCTCTAGTTGGCTATGACCTTGTATTCTCTCTTTTCTTTGTTTCTTTTTTTTTTTTTTTTTTTTTTTTAAATCTCAATAAAACTTTGATATACCATTTAAAAAACTTAGTATGAGAGTGACAGCGGCTGTGATTGTTGCACAATGAAAAAGGATTTTAAGATGGCTGTGAACTGGAAAGTGGCTTCAAATTTGAGGAGTATGAGATTATTGTGATATGGAAAATGGTTGAGATGACTGAAAAATTAGGCCCTTTCATCTAACCAGAAATATGTCTCTAATTTTCATGTTGTATTTGTCATATACTTTGTTTTTAACTAGATTGGCCTTTCTAATAGGGGTGGTAGTTTTGGGGCCAACCAAGAATCAAACAAAACAAATTGATTTTATAAAGAAGGGATCCAAATCGATATCCAAAAAAGAACAAAACGAATAAATTGGTTTTTATTTGGTTCGATTTATTATCAGTTTTATTTTTTATTTTTTGCACTTTCTTTTTTTTTTCTTCCAATTTTTAATTTTCATTTCCACTTTTCTTTTGGAATGGATCATTTACTATTTTTAAATTAAAATTGGTTATATTTCTTTTTTTTATAGATTGAAATTAGACATTTTTATTTTTTTTTTCTGGGCATTTTTCTAAAATACATGTTCCATAATAATTTGTCTTTTTTTTTTTTTTTTGTCAAAGATTAAATATATATGCATCGTAATAATTATACTACTTAATGTTAGAGTATATTCTTAAGGGTATATACCTTCAAAAAATCAATTTGAATCAATATTTTTTTTGTTCTCTCCAAATACAAATCAAGATATCTAATTTTATACTTTAAAAAAATCAAACCAAACTAGTCAATTAATTTGTTATGTTCGGTTTTTTCGATTTTTGTTGTACTTTCTAGATAATGAGAGAAGTTCCAAAATAAATGTTTTTTTTTTTTCTTTTTTTAGATTAGCAACCTTTTGTCCTAGGTTTTTGTTGCAAAATTTACCGTATTTGTTGGATTTGGTTTATGGATCGAGGAGGAAGTTTCGATCAAAATTAGGATTACCAAATATTTCTTTATGTATATGAAATAAATTCATAAACAATTGCTAATTGAATCATAATCTAAAATCAGTTTATTAAAATGCAATTTTATTTAACTTATTCCTCTTTAAAAAAAAAACATAATTATCGTCGTTTTTTATATATAAAACCTACAATTTTAGAAGAAAGAATAACTGTTTGTTTTAGAAAATATATGTTGCGATCAACTGAACATGCGTTTATAATCATAACATAAAGTTCTTAGTTGTGCTTTGTGAATGCATGATATGAAAAAACGAAGTGAAATATACTTTTAAAGAAAACAATGAAATATTCATTTTTTAAAAAATAACCTAAAGAGTGTTCTCTCAATTTTCTTGGAGATTGAATGAATTTGTAGTAGGAATGTCTACAAGAATGAGATTTTAATGTCGACAAAATTATCAATTTGTTGTTAAACACGCTTCGGTAACCATTTCAATTTTTTGTTTTTAAAAATAACGTCATATATGTTTGATAACTATTTTTTGTTTTCTGTTTCAAAAAAAACATAAAAGTAGAATTTTTTTTAGCAATTATTTTAGTTTTTCAATTCTATAATAACGAAGAAAAATAAATTACTATTTGATAATTATTTTTAGGAAAAATTGTGAAAAACATCTTCTTGGTCGTAGGGACAATTACACCCTCAAACTTTGACTTATATAGTTGTAGAATCGAACACTCAAACGTTTAATGGTAAAAACTGAACCCCGAAACCTCCAAACTTACAAACGTGTACAAATTTAACCTTTAAATATTTAGGTTCCGTTTGGTAACCATTTTGTTTTTTGTTTTTGTTTTCTAAAATCAAGTCTATGAGCACTATTTCTACCTTCAAATTTCTTCATTTGTTATCTATTTTTTACTAATGATTTAAAAAATCAAGCCAAATTTTGAGAATAAGTAGCTTTAAAAAAGTTGTTCTTGTTTTTGGAATTTAGCTAAGAATTCAACCATTGTATTTAAGAAAGATACAAAATCATTGTAATAAATGTAAACGAAATAGGCTTAATTTTCAAAAACAAAAACCAAAATTCAAATAGTTACTAAATAAAGTGTTAATTATAAAAATTAAACGTCTAATTAGTTACATAATCATCCAATTGTTGCTCTGTTTTCAATCTTTCCTTAATGTTAAACATTGAAGAAGGCTAAAAGGTGAAGAAGAAGAGGCCAAGGTAACTGGGGATCCTTAATTGAACAACGATACCTCAAACTTCATCTCATTTATATTGATAAATGGGAATGCCAACGGGGAATGCCCGCCCTCTTAGAGGTGGGTCCACGTGGGGCTCATTCTTGCGAAAAAAATAAACATTCAAGAATTTTATTTGGTAATCATTTCGTTTTTTTTAAAAAAAATTAAGTCTATAGACACTACTTCCACCCTGATCTTTTTTTTTATTTACTTTTTACTAATGATTAGAAAATCCAGCCAAATTTTGAAAATTAAAAAAAAAATAGCTTTTAAAAACTGGTTTTTGTTTTTGTAATTTAGCTAAGAATTCAACAATTATATTTAAAAAAATGATAAGAAATAGGGAAGAAATAGACTTTATTTTCAAAATAAAAACAAAATGGTTATCAAACAGAGTTTAAATTTCTCGTATCCTTATCGATTTATTTTTCTTTTCAAAACAACATGAAACAAAAACATTTATAATTTTTAACATGTTTACATTTTGTCAATATCTCTATCATTTCCGATGTTGGATTTTCCATTTATAAAAATAAAAATAGGATTATCAAGTATCAACAAAGTTAGTAAAGTCAATTCGAGTATAAATCAATCTTATATCTTTCGTGAAGAGGTTAAATAGTCAAGAATATTCAAATATTTCATCTCCATATATTCTTGAACTAAAAAATAATAATAGTAAATGATAAATAATAAATAAAAACAAAAGTAGATGAAGGTCACACTCTTCAAATGACATATTTGTCTTTGTAAGCTTAAGTTTTTAACTTTACTTTTTAAACTTCAATCAATTTTAAATTAATCATTATTGTTAGTTTAAACTTAATTTTTACAAATTGAAAAAATAAATCGACGTTAAATTACAAGTTTAGTCTATGAACTTTTAAATTTATCTAGTTTTAAACTCTAAAAAATATTTAATAGACTTTCTAAGTTTTCAGGTATGTATGTAGTCTTTAAATTTTTTATTTTTTTATATAATATGTCATTGCCATATTTGACACTTTTTATATTTCACACACCTACCCAACGCAAAATTAAACTAATTTTAAAGGTTAATTTTTATATCAGACATAAAATAGACCTAATCAATTTAACTAATTGTTAAAGTTTATTTAAAGTACATTTGGAACCGTAAAAATACATGGATTAAAATTTTAAAGAAAAATCAAAATAACCCAAGGAAATTTAAAAAAAAATAATCAATTTATACATTTAAACTTCATCACTTAAAATTCCAAACTAATAATTATGTCAATTAAAATCTAATATAATTAGACGAGTGGTTTTTCAACTTCTCATTTTCCACTACTTTTCTTTACTTATTTGAAAATAATTATACAATAATTATTTTATATAACTGAAAATGAATTAATTGTAAATGGATAGATATAAAGCAAAATTAATTCACTCGTAAAATAAAATTTTAATTATAGCAACTCCAAAGCTTAGATTTATTGTATAAATGGATATTTTATTCAAATTTAAATTATTAATAAGAAATAAATAAATAATTATCGTTACACGTATTGAAACGGCGGCTAGGCTCCGTAACTGACGGTTTGTTTTTTCCGTTACTTCTGAGACCGTGCTAACGGCGCCATCCCAACCGCGGAACATCTTATCCTTGTGTCCAAACAAGCTCCTCAAAATCAATCATCAAAATCTGAAGTAAAAAGTCTTATATAGTCTGCTTATACACAACCATGAGGATCTTCTTCGAGACTCGTCAATCTCAGTTCCTTTTTTATTGACCCTCAACTTTCCGATCATTCCCTCATTTCAATCTTCAGTTCATCCTTGAAGTGATTAGGATTTCATAATTTCTTTCCCCTTTGTTGAAATTCGCCTCTCAAGATCGAGATTTTGTCTCCGAGGGTGAGTTTCTTCTTTGGATGTCCGATCGTCGTTGTAGGTCTTGAATTCTCAAGTTTCTCTTTGGATTTCACTGTTTTTTGCGTGTATTTTTGAACTCAGGAGTGAAATAGATGAAGTTTTGTAAATTGATATGTGTTCTGTTATCCAACTGCTTTGCTTTGGTTTGTAATCAAGATTTGCTTTCCGATTGTGAAGTGATGAAATCTTATTTAGTAAATGTTAGCTTTGGATATTTGGATTTTCTTCTTTTGAATCTTGGTTTTGAAGTGGTTCGTTGTACAGGATTTGATTCTTTTGATGTTGCCTTAGTCTGATCTTTGCTTTTCTTGGAGTTCGTTTGAACTTTTTATCGGCATAGTTCGCAACGAATTTAGATAGTCAACTTCTAGTGAAGAAAGATAGATTTAGTTAATATTTTCTTTCTGATCATCAGTTTTATGCTTCCAATTGCTAAAAAATTTATATTGCTGTGAAATTGTGAGTGGATTATGTGATGAAGCTCTGTGGAGTTTTCTTGATCTGAATATTTATGGTCATGCCTGAGTGGAATGCTATGAGTTATGTACTTACTTAATTCTTCTTTCGTTCTTTTTTTCGGGTTAAATTGTTTTGCAGGAAGGACTGGACAAGATAGCAATCGTTTCTGCATCTGGTGCAATGAATCCACATGGATCATCTTTGAATCCATATGCAACATCCTACATTCCACTCTCTCAGAGAGGGGCTAACAGAACTTTTGTAGCGGAAAACTCTTCGAGGGAAAATATTGGGTCTAAGAGAACTTTTATAGTGGAAAACGCTTCGAGGGAAAATATTGGGGCTAACTTGCCTGGATATTCTGAACAGTGTGTATATAATCCTCCATATAGCAACATTTCCCCTCGTTTAAATATGCATCATGGTAAAAAGGCACCTGTTGCAGCTGCTTCTGCTGTGAAGAATCACCCTTTTCATGGATCATTGTCACAACAAAGTGGTGATTTGACAGAAATGGAGATGTTTGATAGAGAAGTTAACATGGATCTTGAATTGCTTCAAGTCAGTTTCCCTGGACTTTCTGAACAGTCCCTTACCGATGTCTATTTTGCGAACAAAGGTGATTTGGATGCTGCTATAGACATGCTGAGCCAGCTTGAGGTTTTCTCTATCTCCCCTCGTTCATTTTCTTGCTTTTATCTTAAACAGTTGAACAAACTTGGTCGACGAACATTTCTATGCTTGTGATTTGCATTATTTATACCATATATAATGATCTCGAACACATTGTGAATGGTAAACATGGTTAACTAACTCTTTTGCCGGTTTAATTTGACATTTAGAACAAACATCCACATGATGTTGAATACGACCCTGAAAGTCTCCCAGACACTTTGGACATCGGTGATATCTCCGAATCCGGGTTTGTAGCTGTTGATCAAGCCTCTTTCAGAATGAAGAATGTAGCCAATCATGCAAGTACTTCATCCAGATTCTAAGAGTGTCTGTTGGTTTTGAGAAGTGAACTTCTCTTTCCCTTTCTGGGTTTTCTTTGATTACTTTTTTACTATATAAGTAAACATCTTCCTTTGGGATAAGGTATCCTCTCTGGTTATAGGATTGTATAGTGTTATGAGTTCCTTGTACTTGCACGAACTCATTTGCAATGGTGGTGTTATCTTCATTTCGACCGATCAAAAAGATCGAAATATAGCCGAGCTTTGCCCTTCTACACTTCTTTTGTGTTGTGTTGTAGGGTACACACATACCTCACAAAAACAGCTTCATATTTGAACTATTTGGATTCATAGAGTTGTATGTCTATTGCTTCGATAGACTTTTTGAAATTGGACCACTTTTCTTGTTGCTGTCCTTTCCTATTTTGATCAGTTTGCTTAAACGTCGTCTATCCAAACAAAACTATCCTTATCCCATGGAAGAAGGATTCTAAGGCTTCTAACTTTTTAATTCTAATCGATCATAAATTATTTCAAGATATGTCCATTATTGAATCTAAAATATCTTGATGAATTATTGTTGGGTTGTTTTAGTTCATCTTTTTAAGATAAAATAAATCATATTATAAATTTGGTCTCTAAGTCAATTTTGAAACAAGAGATAAACTTCAATGTATTTTCTATAATTTAGTAAAAAAGAAAGGGAAAAAAAATTATGGGTTTAAATCCTATTTTAGTCCCCGAACTTTGAATCTTGTTCTATTTTGGTCCTTAAACTTTAAAAAATATTCGTTTTGATCCCTAAAACTCTTAAAAAAATTATTTTGGTCTCTACTATTAAAATTATGTTAACTATTCAACTGAAATGTGAGAATATGACTAGATTCTAGATGTGTTGAGCAAAATCAAGATGAAGTATTATGTAGCACAGACATAGATACGATTACACGATACGGATATGGCGATTCATCAATTTCTAAAAAACTAAGATATGGATACGTCTAAGTATTGATACATTAAAGATATATAAAAAAATAACTAAAAAAGCAACATCTAAGATGTTGAAGTCCAATAGTTAATAAAATGCAATAGAAAAGTGACTCATATTACAAAGAAGAAAAAGATTAGAGGGAGAAGTATGAAGATAAACGAAAAACTTCTTCGTTGAATAGTTTTAGATTGTGAAAGATTAGATGAGTTGTTTGTCTTTTTTCTTTAAAAAATATACACATAGAAATAGATATGTCAAACCGCGTGTCAGATACGTATCACGGATTCTTTGCCTCACATGAAGTATGTGTGCTTCAAAGGTGAAGTACAATATCAACCACCAGTACACCAAAATATTAAATAATTAAAATTTTGAACTAAAAATGTATTTTAAATTCTTCCACTTTGCCACTTTATTTAAATTGAAACTCTAAATTTTTTAGCATAATTAACTTCTTTGGTAGTCATCGAAAATACAAATCACCCTGTTGTTTTGTTAAAAAGTTAACAAAATCTTATCAAAATAAGTACTTTTTAAAAGTGTAAGAACTAAAACAAAAATTTTTAAAGGTTTAGATACCAAAAATATAATATTCATATTTTAAAAAATTTAGAGAGTAAAATAGAATATTATTAAAAAATAACGAAGTAGAATAAGATTTAAACCAAGAATAATGATAAAGAAAAACAATAAATGAGCAAAACGAGAATTTGAAAATTCACCGCGAGTTTCGGTTATAAAATCCTAACATTCTCAGCAAACGCGGTATTGATATAAATCCCCAGCTACGTGCATCACAATATCGACACACGAGTTCTTCTTCCTTTCTCAATTCTGTACGATTTGTTTAATTTTTTCCATAAATCGAAGTTTATTAGTCCAATTTCATTGAGACGAAATCATCGATCGATCCAGAAGTTTGACTTTCGTGTTCCCAATCCACAGCGAAGGATCGATTCATCAAAAGATTTGTCTGAAATTGTATATTTCTTTTGTAATTTCATGTTTTGGCTTATGGTTTGTGAGCCAACACGGACGAATACGAGTTGAAGATCATTTAGAAGATCTGGGTCTTTTTGAAAGAGACCTAGTTCTAGGGATTTTGAGCGATTGGATCTGATTTTTGCTGGAATCGATCGAGAATGGGAGTAGATTATTACAACATATTGAAGGTGAACAGGAACGCCAATGACGATGATCTCAAGAAGGCGTATAGAAGATTGGCTATGAAATGGCACCCTGATAAAAACCCCAACAACAAGAAAGAAGCTGAAACCAAATTCAAGCAGATCTCCGAGGCTTATGAGGCAAGATTTTGTCTCTCTTGTTTATTAGATCCCTAAAAGTGGTTTAATTTTCTAATTCTTCTTCAGCTTATAATTACTCTTTAGGGAAAATTTGTTTCCACATCTTTTTAGTCCTATTTTCTCATGATTTGGGCCGTGAGAATGAGAATGAATTAGGGTGTACTTTTGTTTCTTTGCTGAAACAATCTATAGAATTTTGCTTAGATGGCCAACAAACATGATTGGAAATTTGGAAGCCTAAATTTTCTTGTGCTTAGGAGGAAGAAAGAACCCTACATGGCTCAAACGGTTTTGTTTTAGGTGTATTAGAGTTACCTCTTTACCATTTTCAAACTCTCCAACGCTCCATTTCAGGAATTTATGATCTTTGTGGTTCTGTGTTATTTTGTCTTCGGGATTGAAATCAGACTTTATCAGATGATTTTTTTCTGTTTCTAATTCATTTCTCTGCCAATGACTAAAAACCAATTATCCAAACTGTTATTTTGTCTTCGGGATTGAAATCAGATGATTTTTTTTCTGTTTCTAATTCATTTCTCTGCCAATAACTAGAAACCAATTATCCAAACTGTTTGTATAATCACCAGAAGAAAGTTTTATAATACAGGTATTGAGCGACCCCCAGAAGAAGGCTATTTATGATCAATATGGTGAAGAAGGATTGAAAGATATGCCACCACCAGGCAGTGGAAGCTTCCCATTTGGAAATGGTGGTGGTGGCGGCGGGTCAAGCGGGTTTAATCCAAGGAATGCAGAGGATATTTTTGCAGAATTTTTTGGGAGCAGCCCTTTTGGGTTTGGTTCATCAGGACCGGGGAAGTCTATGAGGTACCAGTCAGAGGGAGTTTTTGGAGGATTTGGTGGAAGTGAAAACATTTTCAGAACATACAGTGAAAGTGTAACACCAAAGAAACCTCCACCAGTTGAGAGCAAATTGCCCTGCACTCTTGAGGAGCTGTATTCAGGATCAACAAGGAAAATGAAGATTTCAAGAACCGTAGTTGATGCAAACGGGTATGCAATTTTCATCTGTTTTCAGCTTCTTGCTTTTCATTTAGCTTCCGTTTAAAGAGAAAGAGAAGTAAAAAGGAGTTACAAAAGGAGGGTCTAGCATGAAATTGAACATAAAGACTGTAATTACTGCTGAAGAATTTCTTATGATATGATTGGTGTACACTATTACGAGAACAATCATAGCACTTTCTTTTGTCTGAAAGGATATGATAAATGTTGTGGTTGACTTGATTTTCAACAATAACGAGACTATGATCTTGATTTTCAACAATAACGAGACTATGATCCATAAAATATTACCCCAGAAAATTCTATTATTAGACGTGTGGTTGCATTTTGGTGACACTTTTATCAGGATGAAAGTACTGGTTTGTTTGGCTAAACGTTGCTTCTCTTGTGTGAGGTTGGCAAGATCTACTCATTGTAGTCGCAAATTTACACTTTGTAGGGTAAAAAGGATGGGATTTAAATGGTTAGAATGACCCTATATGACCCTTGTTATAGGCTCCTGGAATTGGAGTATGGATATTTTTACATTTTCCCTAGTTGGTTCTTCTCTAATGAATTCTGCTCCATCTTATGTTTGAAAACGTTACAGACGACAACTCCCCGAGACGGAGATATTGACCATCGATGTGAAGCCCGGTTGGAAGAAAGGAACCAAAATCACCTTCCCAGATAAAGGAAACGAACAACCAAACCAACTACCTGCAGATCTAGTATTTGTTATTGATGAGAAGCCCCATGATGTTTTCAAAAGAGATGGCAATGATATCATCATGAACCATAGGGTAACATTAGCAGAGGCATTGGGTGGAACTACTATAAATCTTACCACGCTTGATGGTCGTAACCTGTCTATACCCGTAATAGACATTGTTAGCCCGGGCTACGAGCTCGTGATAGCCAGAGAGGGAATGCCAATTGTAAGAGAGCCCGGTAACCGAGGTGATTTAAAGATCAAATTCGATGTGAAATTCCCAACAAGATTAACCCCCGAGCAACGAGCAGGACTCAAACGTGCTTTGGGAGGTTGATGAAGAAGATATTGGTGATATTTGGTCTACTACCAAAGGTGAAAGCTATATACGTAGGGTCAATAAAACCATATGCCCTCATATATCTAGGTGTCCACTCTTGTAACTTATCCATAATTGTTCTTTCATTTGTAAGCTGTAACATTTTGTTTTTCCAGTTAGTTTTGTATTTATTGTCTAATAATTTTCACATTGTTCTTTCCTTTGTTAAAAAAAAAAAAAAAGCATTTTCTTTTATTATTTAGAAGAAACACCGACGTTTTGCATTTTGAGTGGATACTCGAAAACTCTAAAATATTTAATACCCGAATAAGGCCAGCCCAACGTTACATTTGTCTGCACCGACAGACAAGTCCATAACAAAGAAACTTATAATTAATTAAGTAAATAAAAACCTGTCCTAGACTGTAATAAATATGAACCATAGACTGTAATAAATATGAACCAATGACTTGGTTTCCATGTCTTTTTTTTTTTTCCTTTTTTTTTTCTATAACTAAAAAGGTTAACCTCGGGATCGACCCAAAAGCTTATGCAAAATCCATGTAGAAGAGTCACGAAAAGAAGGGAAAAGAGGAAAAAAAAAAAAAAAAAAACTCGAGATTACAACAGAAATAGTAAGACAAAAGCTAAAAGGGTAAAGGATGTGAAAAGATGTAAAAGAGAAGAGATAAGGAACAAAGAATTTAACTTTACACATAACGAAAGAAAAATTCAAAATCCTCTATTATTTGAAGGGTTTGAAGAAGCTGATCTCCCAAATGCCCCATAAAACTGACCATTATTACCATGATGACTACTACTAAAATTGCTAGTAGGCTGTAAATTGTTGTTGATGTTATGGCCTTGCTGAGGAGCCCACCATGTCCCTTGTTGACTTACATTTAAGGGAGGAGGGTGCCCTATGGGTTGCTGTTGGTTCACCATGTAGTGAGCTCTAATCGACGGCTGCTGAAACCCACGTACGGGCAGCTGCTGCTGCGAGTGCGAGGGAGGAGGCATTTGATGCTGTGATGTTGCTGCTTGTGGTTGCCACTCTGGGATATCGTCATCATCGTCATTCCAAGGCTGTATAGAAACCGAACTGAAGCCCCTTTCTCCCCAATTTGCAGTGGAGATGTTTTTACTTAAGTTTTGTCCGTATTTGTGCACAAGCTCTCGCATTTGCTCTACTGGACGAGACCCAGTTTGGGAAACTGGTTGGAACGTGGGTGGCCTCGAGGACTGCCCTCGAGGAGTAGGAGGGTGGTTGTTCTGCGATGAAAACCCAGGAGGGTTTGCAGAACCAGAGAAGTTAAATTCAGGGAGATCGTCATCATCCCGAGCACTTGATGGACCAAATCCGGGAGGGATGTCATCGTCACCATCGGCATCATCATCCTCCTCAGGTGGAGGATGAGTGGCAACGATGGGAAAATAACCATGAGGCATAGTCTCTTTAGGGGAAATATTATTAGGTTTCAAGTTCGATGTCTCCTGTGGTCTTCTAGAACTAAAATGTTGCTTTTTTGAACTGCGTTTGTGGTGTGACGTTGAGTTTGGTGACATGGACGTTAATTGAGTTTTTCTCCATACAACAACGCCTATTAAGCCATTTTCAATTGCATTAAGTGCCTCATTAGTTTCCTTTAGAAGGATCCTGCCAAGCATTTCAAGAATTCTTCTATGTGGAGGGCAAAAATAAAATTCAACCCCAGAACCAGGCTCCGCTATACCAACTCGCTCGTCCATGACATACGACTCGGCCACCTGCAAGACATGAAATTTTGAGTATAAAAACGGAAGCAAAATGACAAGGAAAACACTTCCAAGGAAACACCTAATCTATTACCTCTCGTAGATCTGCTCGTTCACTTTCAGGGCGTCCCTCCTTCACATCCAAATGAAGAACCTGCAAGAGTATAAAGATTTAACATTTCCAACAAAACCCAAAAACAAGAGCAAGACATATTAACAGGTTTTTATTATACCAAAATGTTATGTACGACCCTCCCGAATTTATTTGGTTTTTGAAAGAAAATTGAAAACAAACTTTTTGAAAATGGCGGCCATCAAAAGGCCATCTGTTTTGACGATTCAATTGAATTGTAATTGCAATGCTTCAATTGTCCTAATAGTTTGTTCAAATATCTCGAAACTGTCAAGCGGATTTGAGTTGATTTCACATTTTTCAGAAAGCATATGCCATTATATGAACAGGATAAATCTTATTCAACGGAACTATGTATGTGATGTCTGCACGGTTTAACTACGCATTACAGTTTAACAAATTTTCATGAAAATCTGAGAAGCAGCATTTCGCTTGCACGAAAATTGGATGTAAAAATGAATGAAATTGCATTTTTCTTTACAACCAAGATGTGGAATGGTTGCCCAAAACATCCGTCGCAAGAGTAAATAATAACCAATTATTATCCCAAGCATGGTTGCCAAAAGGTTTGGACGGAAAATACTGAAGAAAAGTTCAAAGATACTTTGCTCTTTCATCTTTTGTTTTTGTTCTTTTTTGTCCCCGGGAGTGGATTTCAAGTGGATATCATTTTCTGTACAACAAAAATAAACAATAGATACCATAACGGCACGACTCCGAGATAATGGAAGCTCTTGAAGGAACTTCTCAAACGCATCCAATCTGACTCTCCCTTTGATTTCAAGAATGCCAGGCCAATCTTTCGCTGAAGTCCTTTCACCACTGCAGCAGAGCAAACCAATTAAGAAAAACCCCATCAAGAACCAGAATTCAATTCATGATCCAAAAGCCAATTGAAGCAAGAGAAATTAAAATCAACCAATCACTCCTCCATCCCATCAACCAAAAAGAGAGAAATATTGTCTACAGAGTCCAGTTTTAAACCCATGTTAAAGATATCAACAAGTCAAATTTCAACACATAATAAGCCTCAATCAAGGAAACCAACATCCTCAACACACCAGATCCTCGATTATAGAGACAACACAACTAATATATCAAGCATTCAAAACCATCAACTAAAACTTGACAAATATATAAATAAATCAGAAGTTATCCCTTCAAAACTCTTTTGGTTGAAATATAAGCTCATCCAGCAGCTTAAATATCCCTTAAATATTAATAGTCACATGAGAAGATGCAAAAATGTGGAAAACATACGTGTTCATATAAAGCTGGCAGATAAGAAAACTAAGTCAAATATAGTTCAAGCAATATCATGAAAAATAAATATTTAACAAAAATATATGATTAACTTGAATACAATTACAGAGAAAGAAAAATCCAGCCTTGAGAGAAAATGCACACCTTATGTAGGTACCCACGACTGAGGTCATTGTCGAAATGTTGTACTGGAGAATGCCATCCCAAAGATGTTCCAACTTAAATGTGCTAGCAAGAGATTCTGTCCCAGATTTTGCATTATTATCACTAGATTTTGCGGCGTCATTCCTGTCAGATGTTCTTAAACCAGCTTGGTTGTCATTAGAATCAACGTCGGCTTTACTAGGACTAGGTTTCAAATCCACCTGGCCGGTAGAAGATGAGTCAATATCCGCTTTTGTGTGAGATTCCTCATTGTTCTTGTCTGTCCTGACATCAGTTGCACCTTTCGTAGTATGAGCTGCAGCCTTCAACCGAGAGCTAGGCTCTGACTCACCCTTCTCCAAAATAGGCGACAATTTGCCAGCATCTTCCGCTAAAATATCAAAAGGCGGCTCTGTATCAAGGGACTCCATGAACTCATCTAGGGAGACGATTGGAGGCAGTAACTCTGTATCCTTCAGTCCGTCATCAACCATGAGTCCTTGCATCAAATCACCTTCATTCGATGCAATTGTGAAGGTGTAATTATCCTTGTCAGATGCACCATTTTTCTGGCCAGAAATATTCTGTTCGTCTTTAATTGTTTCAGGTTCATTAGGAGACCCATTTTCAGTCTCATTCTTAGTACGTTGACTCTGAGAGAATGTAGAAGCCCCAGATGAGACATCTGTGGATGCATTATCGTATTCTTCAACTTCTACCTGGAACTCACCTTTATGTGTCTTCTTTACCAAACGCCTGATATCAACTTCAGAGTCGGGTAAAACTACCATCTGTGCAAATTCTTCAGCCTTCGCCATTCTCCACTCAGAAAGCTCCTTGGAAGCAAGTTCCTCGGCAGTCATCGAGCATAATCTTTCGGGGGTAATTTCCCCACTCATAACCCTTTCTCTCAGTTCAGGATTATTTCTGTCTTTCAGGTTGAATAAAAGGGACCTTCCTTTTTCCTTGTACTTTTTATTAACACCACTAAATAATTTAAATAATTCTTCTTCAATTTTAAATGCCAACGACTCGGGGGTCTGAACTGGTTTTGCTCCCTCGTTTTGATTTTCTACACCAACATCCATCTTCTGGAGTTCATCAGTTTGTGTTTCCTTTTTATCAGCTACACCTAAATCAGCCTCCAGTACCCAAGAGAGACCATTTTCTTGCAAAAGATCATCTTTAATAAAAAAGTTGTCCCCAAAAGAAATGTCTTCATACGACAAAACATTATTTGGTTGAAAGACTCGCCCATCATCATATCTCAATGTCTCTAAATCACTAACATTTACACACAGCGAATGTTTATCTAACATCTTTCCTACATTGTCTTCAAGAACAACAGAATCTAATTTTTCAGAAAATATTTTCTTTGAGTCATCAGATACATGACCAATAGCTGGACCAGATGACAAAGGATTTTCCTGCTTTGGAGTTGCAGACTTTTCAGCCTCCGCTGGAGGACTTTTTTCATCATTAGATGATTTTTCTTGCTCCTGTGATACCAAGGCTAATGCAGCAGTCAAGGATTCCCTCATCTTTGATCTCACAGATCCAGTTGGCTCATTTTGTATTTTGGAAGTTGGAATCGGCAGGGCAGTCTGGCCTTTGGAAGCATTGGAACGTTGATGTCCAACTTTAGTTGGATGCGATTCCATTTGCTGTACCTTTCTTTTAGTGCCTGCAGGGGAATGCACCGCTACAGGAGCCAAGGCATTGTTTGGTATTTGTAAATGAGGTCTTTTGGCTATTCCAGAAGCTTGTTGCAACCATGGCCGGTGTTCCACGGGTGCAAGTCGCTTATTATGCAGTGGAGACTGCTGTGAGGGAGAGTTAAAAGGCTCAGTCGATGCCTTGCGCTTCACGGGAAGTGACAGCACCCCTTCTGAAGTTCTCACCATGTTTCCAGTCCCTCCAAATTGATTGTCAGGTATTTGTAGTTGTTGCCGTCCAAAATTGCCAGCTTTAAGATCAACCTGTCCTCTTTGCATGCGTGATAGCATTCCACTCTGAGTTAGAGAACCACCAGAAATTGATTCCATTAATTCCATTTGCCTGTTAGGTACTAAATATTGATGCACGGAAGGATCATTGGAAGAAACTGCAACCCCTCTTTGAGCTTCTGATAGTGAAGATTCCATTTTGTTTGTTATAGGTTCTAACTGAAACTTTGCAACCTGGTATTAGATTCTTCAGAAACAAGATTGTTGACCAGGCTACAGCAGCAGCATCACACATAATAAATTTTCACTAGTTATGCGAACATGAAATATTGTCCAGGTGCTGTGCTTTATCATCCTTAAGAAAAAGCTTTAGCATCTGCATTTAGAACAGTATTATATCTTTCAGAATCAAAATCAACCAAGCACAAACCTATATCTTTGGCATCTGTATGTAGAACAAAACTATATCTTTCAGAATCAAAATACAACCAAGCACTGCAGACTTATATCAGAGTCAACTACACTGTTGATTTCTTTCAGAAACAGAATTGTGGTTTTAATAATCTACAATTCTGCACCGTTAATGTCCAAAACCAACAGTTAAACTCCATTAATACTTTATATAGTCATGCCCAGATTGTAAAATGCAGGAGTACAAACAGAGGAGTAACCTAAAAATAACTAAAACAAAGGTGTACACGAGTACAATTTATCAAACTCCATGTTCCAAATCAAATTTGGGGCACATGCCTCACTCAAGTAGACTAACAATATTGCCTTAAGGCATGAAGGCAAGGCTAAGGTACATAAGATTGACCATAAAATATCGCCTTAGGTATGCACTCAAGACAACCTCAGAGGCTATATAGTTGTGTAATAAGCATGAGACTAACACGTAAGAGGCTGATCTAATCAGGTTCATATACCCTATAAAAATGAAATAAATCTTCAGCTTCGAAAAGAAGACTCCTCCTCCATCCATTAAGATCCCAAATAGACTACGTTTACAAATTGGATCGATTCGGCATCACAAAACCTTTTTGTCACAAAAGTAAACCCAAAAGTGTACTGAATAGGCATTCATTTGCAGTTGACATAGTCGATAGTTAAGTAATCTTTTTTACTTTTATAAACTATATGTAACAAGACTGAACGATTCCCCACACCACCGAGCGATTAAGTGCCTGGATTTCTAGGAAAGTAATAAACTTTCCAGATTCAAAATGAATAGATCTGTACAATCTCACATAAACCCCTCGCATAACCTTAGAACACAAAGTCATCCACCAATACCCAATCTCATGAACCAAATCCCAAAAACTCATATTCAAAACAAAGAAAAAATCCGCCAAAGAACAAAGAACTAATTCACTCCAAGTAAAAGAAAACAACAGCAACAAGACGCAAAGCCAAGAAAACACCATGAATCCCACAATTATCACAGCAACATAAAAATAATCCAGAAACAACCCAGCCAAAAGCACACCAACAATCATTCCGAAACCTAAAACCCTAACCTAACACCTCCCCATCATCCAAATCTACAAGAACTGTTCAAAAAAGCAAGAAGCGAGCATACATACAGAAATAATCCGATACAGCATGAAACGGCGCGGCGAGCGGAGTGCCAGTGAGAGAAAGGTCCCAGATAAGGAAAAATCCAGAGAGAAGAGTGAAGACGACGGCGATACAAGCTGAAGCAGAGTTGAGAGGGAAATGGAAATGGATTTGAGAGGAAAGAGGTCTGGAAGAATCGAAGCTTTTGAGAGAAGAAAAATGTCGGGGGCCTTCAAGATACAAACCCTAGGAAAATTTAATCAATGACAGTCGAGTGAAATTTTCAATTTATCTGAACACTGCATCGTCTTCGCCGCCACGTGTCAGCCACATCGAAAGCGGTTATCTTAAATGGGATTCACACGTGCCGCAGGTACGTGTCAGATTTGATTTTTCCAGTTTGCACTACGATAAGACAATATGTCATCTGAAATGACGATTTTGGACAAATGTAACCTCCGTTTGAAAAGTTTTTTAAAATTTAAGTATAAAATTTCAAATAATAGCTGACATTAGTTTAGCTCAATTGTCATAGTATTTATACTATCTCAATTTTGAAGTCTTCTTATGATTGAACAAAATAATTAGTTATTAATGAGAAACTATGAATCTTGACTAACTAGAACAACAACATTCTTTAGAGTGAATACTGTGAATTTTAACAATACTTACAAATAAAAAATATTTTCTCTAAACTGACAGTACCGGAAGTAAAAGTCAATACAATATACCATAAACTCGTAGATAGTAAATGATATTAATTGACCGTCATCAATAAAGAGTTATAGATGTTAATTCAGTTATTGTTTGTATTACTTGTCTATTTTGTCTTAAAACCCCTAAATCCAATAAACTAACATCTAAGAGTATCTTATGAGTCTTGAATTGTATGCGGAGACATATAGGATACGACCCACTTTGTATTTGACACAAACACAATGATCCAACACATTCGTGTACTTGATGAGGGATTGTCCTTTGATTTGTATAGGTGAGGGTGACCAATTCGCCATCCCAATATGTCTAACTTTTTAGGGACAAGACTGAGTGAGGAAGTGGAAACATGATAATACAAGATAGAATTCACACCTTCCCGTCTTATGGGTAAGTAAATGAATGTTCGCTTAAGTGGTGTCTCCATGACTTAAACAAAGGGCCCTACCCCGAGAGGGTTTTTGTTTATTGGTTGGACCATAAATAGGTTGTTCATTAGAGGAGCACTGGTACTTAAAGAATCAAAGGTAACCCAATGGTAAAACGGCAATTTGACCCAATTGGAGTTACGAACACACGTGAAAGACTAACTTGCTGTTATTGGTCTATATTCGTGGACACAGAAATATATTTATCGTGAGAATAGTGCAGTTGTGGGTTTTTAGTGGATTGTACCAACAGTTAACGAATATTGATTAATTTGGTTTATGAGTTTAGCCAATTAATCTCATATCGTTGGAGCTTTTGATCTACAGGTCCACCAGGTCCCCTTGTTAGCTCACTGGAGGATATTTAAGAGGGATGATTTGAATTGTTCAATTTAATTTGAAGAAACCATATATTAATGTGATTAATATATAATTAATTATGAATATGATCTATAATTTAAATTAAATTGAAAAATACTATTTGAATAAGATTCAATTAATTAATTCAAATTAATTAGATTCACAGAGAATTAATTAATAGAGAGGTATTGCGTGCGCGCACACACACATATATATACGATGTTTATTATAATTAAATATATACATTAAATTAGATTTCATGTATAAATAATTATTTAATTAATGTGAAAATTAAATTAGATAAGTGTTATTTAATTGTACTAACTAATTAAATAAATGTTATTTAATTAATTAATTGTGGAAAAATGGATGTTGATGCAGCTACATTTTTCCATTTAATTAATTGTTTCCAATCGAAAAACACTATATTTTTTTAGGAAAACCACATGAGAGACGAAGCAAAATAGTATCAAATAAAGCAATTGAAGAATCAACAAGGGTTGTTGATGCAGTTGGTCCTTCATCAAGAATTAATAAAGAAGTCAACACTTTAGGTTAGTCTCATTTATCCCAATCATTAAAAGTGTATCGACATAGTGGGAGAGTTATGATACAACCTAACCATTATTTGGGTTTAACTGAAACTCAGGTTATCATATCAGATGATGGTGTTGAGGATCCATTGTCCTATAAACAGGCAATGAAGGACGTAGACAGGGACCAATGGGTCAAAGCCATAGACTTGGAAATAGAGTCTATGTACTCCAATTCAGTATGGGATCTTGTATACCCACTTGAAAGGGTAAAATCCATAGGGTGCAAATGGATATATAAAAGAAAGAGAGATGTAGCTAGAAAGGTACAAATCTTTAAAACTAGACTTGTAGCAAATGGTTATACCCAGGGGAAATGGATTGACTATGAGAAAACCTTTTCCCCTGTTGCTATGCTTAAGCCTATAAGAATTCTATTGTCGATAACCACATATTATGACTATGAGATATGACAAGTAGATGTCAAGACTGGTTTTCTGAATGGCAATCTTGAAGAGAACATCTTTATGTCTCAGTCCAAGGAGTTCATAACCCGAGGTCAGAAGCAAAAAGTTTGCAAACTGAATCGATCCATTTATGGGTTAAAACGGGTATCCATATCTTAGAACATTAGATTTGATACAATGATCAAATCTTTTAGTTTTGATCAAAACGTTGATGAACCTTGTATCTACAAAAAAAATCATCAACGATAAAGTAGCTCTTATAGTACTTTATGTGGACAATATCCTACTAATTGGAAATGATGTAGGGTACCTCACTGACATAAAGAAATGGCTGACAATCCAATTCCAAATTAAATATTTGAGAGAGGCGCAATATGTACTTGGGATCCAAATCATTAGGGATCGCATGAACAGAATGTTAGCTCTGTCTCAAGCAACTTATATCGACAAAATGTTGACTCGATATTTGATACAGAACTATAAGAAGGGTTTATTACCTTTAAGGCACGGGGTTCACTTGTCTAAGAAACGGTGTCCTAAGACACCTCAAGAAGTTGAGGATATGAGACATATTCCCTATGTCTCGACTGGGGGCAACTTAATTTATGTTATATTGGGTTTTATGTCCTAAAACTCGTGGTTTTTGAACAATAAACTGATTATGTTGATCAATAAAGATGTTATTGAAGTATTGATTCAATAAATTTATTATTGAATGTATGAATTGCTTATTTAGTTTTAGAAATAATTGAAATCCAATAAACTAAAGATCCATGGCTATTACATGAGTACTTGAACTTTATGTGGAGACATAAGAGTGGATCAAGTTCAAGTAAATAGCCAAAACGGTCTACAGTATACGGATAAAGTTGAATACCTTATTATGGTAACACTATCGAATGCAACCCACTTTGTAGATGTTACAATTGTTGTAAAGTGCTACAAATGAAGTGATCTTAATTCGTTCATGTGGAGACATGCAAGTGGAGGCATCTTATGGAAAGAGTTTGTATAAGATCGGCCCAAGAAATAAGTCATTCTTACTTTATAACGTTATACATTGTTTAAGACAAACTATTTCAAAACAATGACCTAGGTAACTTGACCTTAATTTTGAGCTAACTATAAACTCTTGTTTATTCAAGATTATCCTTAAATTTGCATGGATGAGGGTTGCCTCAACAGTGCCGACTCAATAAGCCTCCCATTTCAGGGGTCAGATCGGGTAGATAGTTGGGGATATAGGGTGTAAAATGAAATTCACTCCTACCCGCTTTTAGGGATAGTAGAAAAGTTGTTCCTTTAAGTACTTACTCCGAGTCTTGAACAAGAGGTCTACCCTCTCATTGGCCTGCGAGGGACTCGGTTTGCTAATTGGATCACAAACTAATTGTTTATTAGAGGATTAGTGGAACTTAAGGAACAAAAAGTAATCTCGGGGGTAAAACAATTATTGACCCAACCGTTATTACGAACAACCTGTGAAAGGTTAACTTACTAAATATGGTTATATCAATGGACACAATTATAGCTAGTGCAACAACTGGGTTTTAGTGAAGTGACTCGGTAGCTAATGAATGTTGATTAGTTTGGTTTAAAGAGTTTAGTCGATTAATCTTGGATCGTCGGAGCCCATGATTTGTAAATCCATCAGGTCCCCTTACTAGCTCACAAATGGATTAAACCTTATAATAAAGTGATGGGTTTAATTTGAAATGTTCGAATTAAAATTAAGGGAATTAGTAATTATATGCAATATAATTAATTATCAAATTAAAAGAAATTGGAGAATTTGTTAACATTTAAATTCGATTTAAATATTAAATTTAAAAAATAGAGATTTGTGATTGTAAAATTGGTGTTAATTAATTTAATATTTAATATTAAATTAATAGAATCGATTAAATTGTCTAATTAATTATTAAATTTATTTGAAAAACTATTTTATTGAATTAATTTGGTAAAATTAATAAAATTTCAGTTTATTTACTGAAATTTGGTTTTAATTTTTAAAAGAAAATTTATTTTTTTGGAAAAACCCACTTAGTGGGATTTTCCCACTTGCAAAAACATTCACAATTCCACTCCAATTCTTGAACTAGGAGGTGTCTACTTCATGTTGTCTTAAAATTGCATCCTTGTTTGATAAAAGTTGAAGACTTCAGCTAAGTTATATCCATGCAATTCTAAATTCTTGAGAGAAAAATTGATGAAGAAGGAGTTCTTCATGTCCAATTGAAACTATTAAAATTCTCTCTTAATTCCATCAAGTCAGCTCATTTTGATTCCCATAAATCAATCTAAGGTTCAAAAAGAATAGTAGAGAAGATCTTTTGGTGGTCTACACCTTGTACCTGAGGAGATTGGAGTTGAATTTGGAGTTCAAAGTCATCAAAGTTGGTTTTCTTCAGTTGGCCTTCCTTGCTTCTTTCTTCAGTTACAGCCTAATTACACCTCTATTGACTCTAACAAATTTACAGACTTTTAATCACACATTAAAGTCCATCAACCAAGAGCCAATTACAACAATTGGTATCATAGCATGATTTAAGCACTCAATTCGACCGACGGTTCAAGTGAACTGGTTCAACCGGTTTGGTTCAAGAAGGTCCAATTTAGCCCCATTTTAGTCGGTTCAACCTATTTTGGAGCTTTGAAGATCCGGTTCGGGTAATTTCGTGAAGACCAAAAGCACTTTGAAGAAGTTTTTAATTATTTTTATAATAATTAGGTTGTTTGCTTACTTAAAATGCTAAATCTGGTCCATATCAGTGTGTTTTTAATTATTTATGCATTATGAATGTATGTTATAATTAAATAAATTTTGTATGTTCATATAGTATGTCATGTAGATTTTAAATCCCACCATAGGAAGCATGTTGCATGCATTGAAAGTATGTTATAAAGAGTTATAATATATAGTATGCATGTTTAGGGTTTCAAGTTTTTAATATAAGGTGTTATATTAAATTCTGAAATACTCGATATATGTTATGAATGCAAAAACATGTCTATAGTTTTACAAGTTGTTATAAAATTGGATTAGACATTTAAAATCCATAACAAAGATAAGATGCATGCTCACATAGGTTACCAAATAACAACTTAACTATAAAATAGGTCGTTATCTTGAAAAATTGTGGTTACAAACTCAACTGGTATATAATCTTGTCTAAGACTGGAGGTATTTAAGTTGACGGTCTATGAAACACCTCCTACCTTAGGATTATAACCAAATAAATTAGTGTTGTTAACCCAGTTTTATGAGCATGCATGAGTGGTATGAGGTTTTAAAACTAGTTTATCACCTAGACATCGTAGGTTAAATCCAAATATAAACGTTATACTTGAATGGTCATCTAGACTTAGGTTGTTTTACTAGCCAAAATATACCTAAGTAAATGTTAACCCAAAATAAATAGAACATTACAGTGGGAGATTAATAATATATACGATATGTTGTTCTTAGCTCTCACGTCCCTAAGAGTTCACACTGTGAGATTCATGTTCGGCTTCGTGTCATCCTGGAAGTGACCTCCATTTGGAAAGTATTTGCCTTGGTTAATAGCAAGGTGAATAGGGGAAGTAGTTCATAGTAAGTAGGTGAAGGATGGGTGTCAATATGTCCTGCGGTCTCTTCCATTAATTTGAATCGTTAGATTCCTATGTTGCGCATACTTGTCGACTTGATGCGACATACGTTGGTCATTTTATGGTAACTATCCCCTCGGAGAGTTATAATATAGGATTTAGAACAACTCAAACTCCATAAATGGATGGGATTTCTTATATTGATTTCCAACCTCGACTTTACAATTCGGTAGCATCGTTGGGGCCAACCTCTGAATTATGAAAATAAAGGGTTACACTTACAAGAGTTACTTAGTGTTAGTAAGTTCTTGACGGAAAACAGTAGCTAAATGGCTATAGGAATAAGAGTTATTCTGGAAATAGTATTTAGTCAAGACTATCTTGCTTCAGTGAAGGAGTATTTGACTGCCCCTTGGTAGTATTTATTATGACTCACTAAAGTATTGTTACAAATAAATAATGAAATTTGGGTACATTATGATTTTTACTAAAATTGAATTGGATTTAAAAAGGTTTTTACTAATTAGCATGTCGACTTCTTCAAAATCACTCTCTTCCGATAAAAATAATGGTCTTAATTTTTCAACATCAAATATAAATATAATACTAGCAGATGATGATTTACAATTTGTTTTAACAGAGGAATGTCCTCTATCTCCCAACTCATATACAAATCAAAAGGTTTTGAGTGTCATAGATGAGGAAACAAAATAAACATATCAAAGTAAATATGATTTGCTTGTCACGGAGACATGTTTAGTGGAAAATGGTAAATTAACATAGATATTAGATTCAGATGCCGCTAACCATATTTGTGTTTTCTCTCAGGAAACTAGTTCCTGGAGATAACTTATAGAAGGCGAAACAACTTTTAAGATAGGGACTGAGGAGGTTGTTTCAGCTAAAGCAGTGGGAGTTATGAAGTTATTTCTTGAAGATATATTCATTTTACTTGAAAATGTTTATTGCATTTCTTTCATAAGAAGGAATTTAATATCTATCTCATATTTTCTAGAACAAAAGTATAAAGTTGCTTTTGAGTATAATGAAATGTTCATTATTTCAAAAAGTATTAAAATATGTTCTGCGAAACTAGAAAATAACTTATATGTGTTAAAACCGACTGAGGTAAAAGTTGTTTTGAATATAGAGATGTTTAAAACTACTGAAACTCAAAACAAGAAACGAAAATTTTCTCCTAATGCCTATTTTTGGCATTTAATATTGGGTCGCATTAATTTCAATAAGATTGAGAAATTGGTTAAAAGTGGACTTCTAAATCAGTTAGAAGATAACTTTCTACCACCATGTGAGTCTTGCCTTTGTTGGGGATGATGCCCTAAACTCTCGTTGGATCCTGTAGTTTGTAAACACTGTATTGAACAAAAGCTTGTGATGTAATAATATATGATATTTTTTTCACTATTGTCTATGAAACATGGGATGTTTTATTTACTTTACCACAAACCAATAAACTAAGATCCCTAGTTGTCGTTGTAACTTAAGCATGTATGTGGAGACATACAGGTGGATCATGCCTTAAGTGATAACCAAAATGGTCTGTAGTATGTGAATTTAGGAGAGAACCTTATCTTAGTGACACTTTGGATGCGACCCGCTTTGTAGAAGAGTTACAAGTGTTGTGACTTGCTACAGATCATCTTATCCTGATCATTCATGTGGAGACATGCGAGCGGAAGTGTCCTATGCAGAGGAGTTTGTATAAGACCGAACCATGAAGTATTATAGTCTCGTTATATAACGCCGTTTATGACAGAGACTTCACTTTACTAGGATGACCATTGGGAACATGACCTTAATCCTGAGTAAGTTGGGAACTCCTACCTTTGAAGGCGGTCATTTGATTTACATGGGTGCGAAAGGCTAGATTACCAACTTAAACCTACCACTTTGGGGATTCGTCTGATTTGGGAGCTGGGAACTCAGCAATACAAAATGGAATTTACTTCTTCCCCGAAGCAGAGGTATGTAGATAGATTGCTCCCTTAAGGGCTGATTTCGGAGCTTGAACGATGTGGCGCCACATACTTTCGCGTGACCCGAGAGGTTTCCATGCATAGTAGGACTATGTTGTATTATTTATTAGAGGGATCAATGGTACTTAAGAAGTTAGATGTAACTACAAAGGCAAAACGATAAATTGGCCCAATTGTACTTACGAGCATCTGTGAAAGGTTACTGTACTGTTGATTGGTTATATCCGATGGACATAGAAATATATCTATGGTGAGAAGAGTGCAGTTGTCGGTCTTTAGTGGAATGCCTGACAATTAATGGATGGTGGATCTCGTGTCTAAAGAGTTTAGTCAGTTATCCACGTACCATTGGAGCTTGAAGCCACAGGTCTATAAGGTTCCCTTGGTAGCTCAATGGATTCAAGTTGAGAATCAGGTTTTAGGTTAGTTTGAAGTGTTTAAATTGACAAGAGGGAGTTTGATTATATATGATATGATTAAACTGGTTAATTATATATGATATAGTTGATTATGTATGAGATACATTAATTGAAGGAAAATGATATAAACATTATTTATATCTAGTGGAGAAGAAAAGAACTATGGTTTATATGTTGCATATGATGTGATATTAAAATTATAGGTTATAAATATAATATGATTATATTTATTTTTAATTAAACAACTATGAGATAATTGTTGGTGGTTTTTCTCCATAACCGTACATGATAGTGGAAGGTTGCATTCAATTTTTGTAACTGAAGGATAAAATGAAAATAGTTTTCATTTTGCGAAAAGATCGGACAATCGCTTCACGAATTGTACACTACCCATCTTCTAGCTAACAAGAGCATACACGATAGCTCAAGTTGTCCTAAACTATCGTGTACACACGCAGTTAACCTAAACGATCGTATAACTTTTTCTAAACAATTGCTACCGAGAACGAGTTTTCCTAAACGATCGTCTAAACGATCAACCCCGATTTACTAAACGACCATGCAACTCTTTCTAAACGATCAAGCACCCGTCTATACGATAGACTCCAAATCTCTCTCACTTGCTTGGTCGTAGTAAATGATCATAGTGTCCTCATCCCCTTTACCAAATCCAACAGAACCCACACCTCCTGGATTCTCACTCCGAGAATACCAAGGTTACTGAATGGTGGTGTCCTCTTTGTTGTCTGTTCGTGTAGAAGAACGTTCGGTGATGAACAATAGCGAGATTTGGTGGACGATTGCCTTGGCGTGCACAATGACAGCGAGAGGTGTTGTTCGTTGACGAGAGCGAGATATCAAGGGAAGAAAAGTTCTTCAAAGGTAAGTTTTTTTATCCTTTTTTATTTAATTGTTAAAAGCATGTCGTAATTTATTAGTAGATGCATAACTGGTTGTATGTTTGTGAATGTGGTATTTCTGTCACAATGAATTTGGAATGATCTTGCTTCTACTCATAGCTCATCTTTAATAAAAGTTCCTTTAGCCTTGATGGTAAGATGAGCAAAATATCTTTTACAGGAAAGGTCTTAGAGCCAAAGAACCCTTGGAACTAGTACATTCAAACCTCTATGGTTTGATGAATGTTAAAGACCAAGGAGGGTATGAATATTTCATCAGCTTAATAGATAATTATTTGAGATATGGCTATATTTACCTAATGCATCATAAGTCTGAAACACTTGAAAACTTCAAGGAATATAAGGTCGAGGTTGAAAACCAATTAGGTAAAAAGATTAAAACACTCTGATCAGATCGAGGTGGTGAGTATATGGACTTAAAACTCCAGGACTATTTGATAGAATACGAAATTTGGTCTCAACTCATAGCCCCTGGTACACCTCAACAAACTGATGTAGCAGAAATGAGAAATAGATCCCAGTTAGACATAGTTCGTTCAATGATGAGTTATGCTCAGTTGCCAAATTCTTTTTAGGGACATGCAGTAAGGACTATTTTATATATTTTGAATATGGTTCCCTCAAAAAGTGTTTCAGAAATACCTTACGAGTTATGGAGAGGACGTAAAAGTAGTTTACGTCACTTCAAAATTTGGGGATGTCTAACACATGTACTAGTGCAAAACCCAAAGAAATTAGAACGTCGTTCGAAAATATGCCTATTTGTAGGCTATCTTAAAGAGACAAAAGGTGATTATTTTTATGACTCTCAGGAAGATAAAGTATTTGTATCAAAAAATGCAACATTCCTAGAAGAGGACCACATAAAGAGTCATCAACCTCGCAGTAAACTAATATTAAATGAAATGTCCATAGAAATTATAGATAAATCAACAAGAGTTGTTAATCAAATTGGTCCTTCAATAAGAGTTGTTGATGAAACTGGTACTCCACATCCTTCTCAAGAGTTGAGAGTGCCTAGACATAGTGGGAGTGTTGTTCAACAGCCTGACCATTACATGGGTTTAACAAAAACTCAGGTCGTCATACCTGATGATGGCTTAGAAGATTCTTTGACTTTTAAACAGGCAATAGAAGATATGGATAAAGACCAATGGATAAAAGTCATGGACCTTGAAATGGAGTCAATGTACTTCAATTCAGTTTAGGAACTTGTAGATCAATCAGAAGGGGTAAATCCTATTGGTTGTAAATGGATCTACAAGAGAAAACAAGACCAGATTGGTAAGGTGCAAATCTACAAGGCTGAACTCATGGCAAAATGTTTACCCAAAGATAGGGGTAGATTATGAAGAAACCTTCTCTCTGGTTGCCACGATTAAGTCTATTAGAATACTCTTGTCTATTGAAGCATTTTATGTTATGAAATCTAGCAAATGGATGTCAAGATAGCTTTTCTAAATGGCTATCTTGAAGAGAGTATCTATATGTCTCAACCAGAAAGGTTTATTGAACAGGGCCAGGAGCAAAAAGTTTGCAAGCTTAAAAGATCCATTTATGGGTTAAAATAAGCTTCTCGATCCTAGAATATGAGATTTGACACTGCGATCAAATCTTATGGCTTTGAACATAACATTGACGAACCTTGTGTTTACAAAAAGATTATCAATAAAACTATAGTTCTTATGGTTCTATATGTTGATGATATTCTACTAATTGGAAATGGAGTAGAATCTCTAGCTGACGTTAAGACATGACTAGCCACGCAATTCCAAATGAAAGATTTGGGAGAAGCGCAATATGTTCTTAGGATCCAAATTGTTCGAAACCCTAAAAACATGACTCTAGCATTATCTCAAGCATCTTATGTAGACAAGATGTTATCTGGTTATAAAATGCAAAATTCCAAGAAATATATGTTATCTTTCAAACATGGAATTCGTTTGTCTAAAAAACAATGTCCCAAGACACCTCAAGAGGTTAAGTTTATGAAACGAATTCCATATGCATCAGCAGTTGGGAGTTTAATGTATGTCATGTCGTGTACACGTCCTAACATATGCTATGCAATTGGAATTGTTAGCAGATATCAGTCTAATCCTGGAAATGATCATTGGACTGCTGTTAAAAACATCCTCAAGCATTTTCGGAGAAGAAGAACTATATGCTCATGTATGATATATGATGCTAGGTAATTTGACCTTAATCTTGAGCTAACTATGAACTCCTGTTTATTCGCGATCATTCTTAGATTTTCATAGTTGAGGGTTGGCTCAACAGCACCAGTTCAATAAGCCTCCTATTTCAGGAGTAAGACCAGGTAGATAGCTTGGAACATAGGGTGCAAGATGAAATTCACTCATACCTGCTTTTAGGGATAGTAGAAAGGTTGTTCCCTTAAGTACTAACTCCAAGTCTTGAATAAGGGGTCTTACCCTCTATTGGCCCGAGAGAGACTCAGTTCACTGATTGGATCACAAACTAATTGTTCATTAGAGGATCAGTAGAACTTAAGGAACAATAGGTAATCTCAGGCGTAAAACAACTATTGACCCAACCGTTATTACAAACAACCTGTGAAAGATTAACTTACTAATTATGATTATATCGAGTAGACATAATTATATCTACAGTGAGAGGAGTGCAACTACTGGGCTTTAGTGGAGTGATTCGGTAGTTAACGAATGTTGGTTAGTTCGGTTTAAAAAGTTTAGTCGATTTATCTCGGATCGTTGAAACCCATGATTAGGTCCCTCTACTAATTCACAAATGGATTAAACCATAAAATAGAGTGATGAGTTTAATTTGAAATGTTCAAATTTGAATTAAGAGAATTAGTAATTATATGTGATATAATTACGTGTTTAATTATCAAATTAAACAAAATTGGAGAATTGGTTCATATCTAATTCAATTTAAATATTAAATTACATGAATAGGGATTCATGGTTGTGAAATTAGTGTTTAATTAATTTAATATTTGATATTAAATTAATATAATTAATTAAATTGTTTAATTAATCATTAATTTTATTTGAAAAATTAATTTGGTAAAATTAATAAAATTTCAGTTTATTTACTGAAATTTGGTTTTAATTATGAAAAAAGATTTTCAAAATTAAAAGAAAATTTATTTTTTGGAAAAGCCCACTTAGTGGGATTTTCCCCCTTGCATAAACATTCACAATTCCACTCCAATTCTTGAAGTAGGAGGTGTCTACTTCATGTTATCTTAAAATTGCATGCTGGTCTGATAAAAGTTGAAGACTTCAACTGAGTTATATCCATACAATCTAAATTCTAGAGAGAAAAATTGATGAAGAAGGAGTTCTTCATGTCCAGTTGAAACCATTAAAATTCTCTCTTAATTCCATCAATTCAACTCATTTTGATTCTCATAAATCAATCTAAGATCCACAAAGAATAGTATGAAATATCTTTTGGTGGTCTACACCTTGTACCTGAGGAGATTGGAACTGAATTTGGAGTTCAAAGTCATTAAAGGTAAGTCTTTTCTGAAACCATCTTTTTATTTGATGAACATGTTTACTTTGATGTTAAAATTGATGAATTAGAATGTTTAATGATCCTGAATTCTTCCGTTGATTGCTTGCTAACTTTAACATGTTATGCTCTGCACTAGGCCAGACATTTTTTATGCAGTGGGAATAATTAGTAGGTATCTGTCCAATCTAGGATTAGACCTCTGAACTGCGGTTAAGAACATCCTCAAGTATCTTAGGAGAATGAGAAACTATAAGCTGGGGTATGGAGCTAAGAATTTGATCCGTACAGGGTACACCGACTCTGATTTCCAAACTGACAAGGATTCTAGGAAATCCACGTCAGGATCAGTGTTTACCCTAAACGAGGAAGCTTTAGTGTGATGTAGCATCAAGTAAGGATGTGTTGCAGATTCCACTATTGGAAGCTGAGTATGTAGCTGCTTGTGAAGCAACAAAGGAAACAGTTTGGCTAAGGAAGTTCTTAAGTGATTTGGAAGTGGTTCCAAATATGGACTTGTCCATCATCTTATATTGTGATAACAGTAGGGCAGTAGCCAACTCTAAAGAACCTCGCAATCATAATCGAGGAAAGCATATTGAGAGAAATTACTACCTGATACGAGAGATTATGCAAAGAGAAGATATGATCGTCACAAAGATTGCCTCAGAGCACAACATTGTTGATCCATTTGCGAATGCTCTCTCGACTAATGTGTTTGAGGGTCATCTAGAGAATCTAAGTTTACGAGACATGTACATTGTATAATCTAGGGCAAGTGGGAGATGTATAATGGGTATATGGATGCCCTAGTTTATTGTATTTATTTACAATAATCCCGCCTTTTGGATTTTGATATCACGTACAACCCACCGACTAGAGTTTAGTTCAAGTGGGAGTTTGTTGGGTTTTATGCCCTAAAACTCGTAGATAATAAATATTATCAATTGACCATCATCAATAAAGAGTTATAAATGTTAATTCAATAAATGTTATTGTTTGTGTTGATTGTCTATTTTGTCTTGATAACCCTAAATCCAATAAACTAACATCCAAAGTTGCTTTATGAGTCTTGAACTGTATGTGGAGACATACAAGGATTAATGTTCAAGTTACAGCCTAAAGGGTCTATAATATAGGGATAAGGCTGGGTACCTTATCCTGGTAACACTATGTATACAACCCACTTTGTATTTGATACAAACGCAATGATCCAATGTGTTCGTGTAGTTGACATGTGAGAGGAGGTATCTTATGCAATAAGTTTGCATAATATCAGAACACGAAATAGTAACTACTAAATGTAATATCATTAACTAGTTAGGTTTCTATTTCAATAGGATGACCTATGCAACTTAGTCTTAATCCTTAGTATATTATGAACTCCTGTTGACGAGGGATTATCCTTTGATTTGTATAGATAAGGGTGGCTAGTTCACCGACCCAATATGCTTACCATTTTGAGAACAAGATTGAGTGGGGAGTTGGAAACATAATAATAAAAGATGGAATTCGCTCATTCCCCTCCTATGGATAAGTAGATGTGTTCCCCTAAATGGTGTCTTCAGAACTTGAACAAAAGGGTCCTACCCTCTCATTGGCCCGAGAAGGGTTCATGTTTATCGATTATACCATAAGCAGTTTTTTCATTAGATGAGCACTGGTACTTAAAAAATCAGAGGTAACCCGAAGGTAAGACGGTAATTTGACCCAATTGGAGATACGAACACTCGTGAAGGATTAACTTGCTATTATCAGTCTATATCCATGGACACAGGAATATATCTGTAGTGAGAAGAATGCAGTTGTGGGTCTTTAGTGGAGTGTACCTACAGTTAACGAATATTGATTAACTTGGTTTATGAGTTTAATCAATTAATCTCATATCGTTGGAGCTTCTAATCTACAGGTCCACCAAGTCTCCTTGTTAGCTCACTAGACGGTATTTAGGAGGGATGATTTGAATTGTTCAAATTAATTTGAGGAAACCATATATTAATGTGACTAATATATAATTGATTATTGATATGATTTATAATTCAAATTAAATTGGAAAGTACTATTTGAATAAGACTCAATTAATAAATTCAAGTGAATTAGATTCACAAAGAATTAATTAATAGAGAGGTATTATGCCAATTAATTCAGTAAGTGGGCTAATTAATTAAATATGTGTTATTTAATTAATTAATTGTGGAAAAGAAAAATAGGAAAAGGATTAGGAAAAAGGTTTGGTCCTTCTCTATATAAAGACCTCCCCTATGGCCCATTTGGGAGATATAGACATGGATAACACATAACACACAAGTGTTATTATGCAAAATTTTCTCAAAGTCACAAAGAGAATCCTCTCTACTCTTAAAATCCTTTTCTCCTCCTCCTCTTCCAATAATTGGATACCACCTATCACTCTATTGAAATCTTATAGAATAACAAGGTTACTCTCGTAGTAGTACTCAAGATTGTTCAAAAAATCGTTCATGATCAAGATCGTTGGAGGAGCCGTTTGTCAGAATTTAAAGTCGTTCATGAAACTTGAGAATCTACAAAAGTAAGAATGGTTCTAATCCTTTTCCCTAAAGCATGCTATATTACATGTTTATATTCTGCTTTAGTACACTGAATTTGTTTATATAAAAATCTAATTGTGGGATGTAAGGCATTACAATGCTTCCGCTGCGGGATTTGATCTCTTCATTAAAGATATACGTTGTAACGGTTATTATACTGAGACTGATAGAAAGAATAATATGAAGTATCTTCATATTTTCCAATCTTCCAAGTTAAAGGACATATCCTATCAACTGTCTCACATGAAAAACGTATACTGAAAAAGTTGTCTGATTTATCTTCTAGATTAATTATACTTATATACAAGTAATTGAAATATATGCAATAATGAACCTAAAGTTCATGAATCCAGATATATTTACTATTTGGCATGACAGATTGGGTTATCCATGGTCTATAATGATGAGAAAAATTATTGAGAATTCAAATAGACACCTATTTAAGAACCATAAGATTTTTCAATCTAGTGAATTATCATGTGATACTTGATCTCAAGGCAAATCAATAATTAGACCATCACCAGCTAAAATAGGGATTGAATCACCTGCATTTTTAGAACGAATTCATAGTGATATATGTGGACTTATTAACCCTCCAAATGGGTCATTTAGATATCTTATAGTATAATAGATGCATCAAGTAGGGTCATATGTGTGCTTATTATCAAGTCAAAACTTTGCATTTGCAAGATTACTAGCTCAAATAATTAAGTTAAGAGCACAATTTACTGATAATACAATTAAAACTATTCGTCTTTATAATGCTGGTAAATTTACATCTCAAGCTTTTGATAATATTGTATGTCAGTTGGGACAAATGTTGAAAATCCTTTAGCTCATGCTCATACACAAAATAGTTTAGTACAATCATTTATACAACATCTGCAATTAATTGCTAGACCATTGCTTATGAGAGCTAAAATTCCTACATTTATATGGGGTCATGCTATTTTGCATGGTGCATCACTTATACGTGTTAGACTAGTAACTTATCATAAGTACTCATCATTACAATTAGCTTACGAGCCATGAGCCAAATATTTCCCATCTGAGAACTTTTGGATGTGCAGTATCTGTTCCAATTATTCTACCACAACTTACTAAGATGGGTCCTCAAAGGAGGTTAAGAATATATGTTAGATATGATTCTCCATAAATTATTAACTATCTTAAACCCCTTTACGGGTGATGTATTTATTGAACTATTTGTTGATTGTCATTTCAATGAGACAAATTTTCCAACATTAGAGGGGAGGAATTAAGTTGGAAAAAGAAATTATGTGGAATGTATCGTTATTGTCTCATTTAGATCCCTGTATAAATCAATGTGAACTTGAAGTTCATAAAATAATTCATTTGTAAAGAACACCCATTAAACATTTCAATGGAAGTTCGTTCACTAGATGTGAAGAAATATATATTTCGACCTTGAGATGATAATGAAGAACTTCTTGGTCCTAAAGTACCATATCTTAGTGAAATTGGTGCACTTATGTAGCTTGCTAATAATACAATACCAGATATTGCATTTTCAGTAAATTTATTAGCTACATACAATTCTTCTCCAAATGAAAAGACATTGGAATGGAGTTAAGTATATACTCCGTGATCTTCGAGGAACGATTGATATGAGTTTGTTTTATTCAAATAAATCGAATTTTAATATAGTTGGTTATGCAGATTCTGGATATTTATCTGATCCACATAAAGCTAGGTCTCAAATAGATTGTCTACTTACATATAGAGGAATTATTATATCATGGCGATCAGTGAAATTGACCATAACAGCTATTTCCTCAAATCATGCTGAAATTCTTGCAATCCACGAGGCTAAGCGAGAATGTGTGTGGCTAAGATCAATGACTCAACGCATTCATGGAGCATTTGGCTTGTCTTCTAATAAAAATCTCCAAATGACATTATATGAGGACAACACAACATGTATAGCCCAAATCAAATGAGGATATATTAAAGGAGATAAAACAAAACATATTTCACCAAAACTTTTTTATATTCATGATCTTGAAGAAAATGGCGACACCATCATACAACAAATTTGTTCGAATCATAACCTGACAAACCTATTTATAAAGGGAACGTACCACAACCTTTGAAAAATTAGTGTACAATCTTGGAATGCGGTGACTAAAAGATCTCAAGTGATGTTTTCATGAAGGGAATAAAATATATTATATTCTTTTAGACGTATTAGATTATATGAAATATGTACTCTTTTCTGTTCACTAGGACTTTTTTTCCCATTGAGTTTTTTTTTTTCTAATAAGGTTTTAACAAAGCATATTTCATATATATAATGGACATCTAAGGGGGAGTATTATAAATATTATGAATTAAGTGATATATATGTCATTTATATATATTATGGCATATTTCAAAAATACCATTTCAAGATGAGAATCTGTAAGATAAATAAAATGATTTTTTTCTTCAACTTCGCTGAAGAAATGCACCACCAACAAGAAAGGAAGGTTTCAATGATGGAGTTGTTGAGATGAATGATTTTGATCATCAAAGTTTGGGAGAGGAATCAAAATGTAAAGTTGTTATGGAGAGTGAGGAAATATTTGAAGTATGTCACTACAAGAAATAATGGATACAATAACTAACGAAAAAGGCTATAAAAGACCTTTCATACCCTTTTCCGAAGGTCCTGATAACTCATGTTATTAAAAGTCTGGGACTTTTGATAGCCATTTTATAGAGCTATAATGGATGCTATAATAAAGTATGGAGATATAGCACGTATACATGGCTATGAAAACATTCAATAGCATTAGTCATTAAAGCTCTCAATGCTTTCTTTATTATATAATAGCCTTTTCTTAATGCTTTATTTGACATATGATAACCTTTTTTTTAAGGTTATTATATCATATATATAGCTTTAATCTTATGTTATAACAAACAACATTGAAATTATGTCCATTTACATTACAAATACTTGTTTTAAGTTAAATAGACATATGAAATAATTCACAATGTATGCATTAAATACAATGACTTCCTTTTATTATTAATCAATTTACATTAGAAACTAAAAAAATTATCCAATAATACAAAAAAAAAAATACATCAAATATAATTTTCAACCATACAAGGTTCACAAAATACAAAATTCATCAAGTTTTGAGGATTATAGCATCATGGAATTGAGCTTCCATCTTTGATCTTCATCTACCTACATAAAAAGTGAATTAGCATCAGATTGGTTCTCAAAACCACAATTGAATGTCAACACTAGATAAAAAGTATGTAATTGTCATTTTTTACTATCAAAACAACCTAAAAATATGTGGTTCATTAATAATTGACAAAGTTATATAAACACAATTATTGAACCTTTAATTACCTCTAAATTCACGAGCCTGTCATTCATTTTAGCTATTCTCAATGTAACAGATATATATAAGCATTGGTCAGGAAGGATAAGTTGACATTAAACTTCATAGATCATTGAAATAATAAATACTACTAATTAGGCAATAATAATACAAGCAATGGTCATGAACTCTAAACATATGAAAATAGTAGTAAAATAGAAACAAAGGCACAAGGAATAAATATGTTAAAAACAAATTCAAAACAGTATGTAAAATACGGAGATGTTTTACATTCGTTGTCAATCTTGTGATGACTTCCTTTCTCACACTATCATTCACTGTAATATGGGACCAAGCTTAAGAGTAGGAAATCACGAGAACCATTATCAACAAATTTTGGACTTTTACACCAAAAAAGGGCATTGAAAATGGATGGATAAATCAAGAACATCTCTAAGGGATATTTCTTTTCCATTGAAAATCCTAGAATTCCTCTCATCCCAAAATCTTCCAAAAAAAATTGTTTTGTTATGTTGTCCCGTAAGAGCCCTTTCGCTGCCTTAAAAAATTACGATTTGAAAATTAGCAAAGGAAGGAAGAGTATAATTACTAAGCGTAGGTTAAATGCATAGGCATGATTGCTGCACATTTTAAAATAGATTGTCTATTAAGAAATATTTCAAATCCACGTATTAATTAACATTCATACAAAGTTCTAAAAATATATAAACATACAACTTCTCACAACTTTTAACATAAAGAAGTCTAGAAATATTTATTACTTTCAACAAACTAAGTAACAAAAAATTGATCAATTCAACACCACAACAACTCATAAAGATGCAACCAAATTCCCACATATTTGGATAACAATATCAACCAAAGATAGTATATTAAGGCCAATAAGTTGCCGTATAAAAAAAAAAAAAAATCATGTCCTAAGTGACTAATTACAGCACCTACTCACATAAATTTAAATCATAATCAAAATATGTGAAATTTAAGAACTTACACAAACTTGTCTTAAATAAATATAAACTCCTTTAATTAATAAGTCAAAAGCAAATCACGTACCTCACTCTTTCAAAATTAAGAATCATTTGCATACCACCATCTTGACCCGTAAAAAACTACTCAACCGAAAGGAGAAGAAAGAAAAGAATGTTAAAATCAAGAATCTAAATTCCACAATACAAGATAACAAAGTAATCAATAATAGTTTTTTTCGAACAAACGAACTTATTAAAATGAAAGAGGTAAATAAACACACAATAGACACAAAATAACAATACATAAGAGAAAACGTTGCGTCTATTTATACAAACATTTTTTTTGCGAGCGAGCATCGAGTAGGGAGCATCGAATGGGGAGCATCGAGTGGGTTTTGTTTTGCGACAGATCTAGGCGAGCATTGAGTTCTTCACAGTGGGAGAGTTCTGGACCGGATCGAGGATAAAATCAAGACATGGACTGAGTTCGATCGAGGATCGAGTTCTGGACCGAATCGAGGATCGAGTTCTAGCATAAAAATTAACATAAAACTATACGTTTTACAAAACCATTTGGCTAATTTAAAATGTCTCTCGAATGATACTCATAAGAATTAAATTCGAAAGCATGAATGTTCATGAGTTGATTGAAATCCAAACATAAAACGGGTCTAAAAGGGTGGGAGGATCTAGTCACTAATCTCAAATCGTCAGTTTCAAGTGTCTAATAGTTTTGAAAGAGAAACAAAGACAGAGAGAGTTGACAAAGAGCCGGAGTGAAATCCATAAAACCTGGGAGTTGAAATTGAAACATAAGAAAGGAAGAAGAAGAAGAGTGCGCATTCTTACCTACAAAAGAAAATCTTCTTCGTGTAACTTGCGAGCCCTAGATTTTGGAGTTGAGGAAATGAAAACTTGTAGATGCTATTAAGAAGAAAAAGAAACATTCTCACTCTAGAGGGATAAGGAAAGTAAAAGAGCAAATAGGCGGGGATGGGGATTCTTAGAAATTTACCCTCTTCAATCCGCGCACGTAGCAAAAAAATTTTATTTCCCTTTTTCTAAATTTTTTTTTATTTTCCTCCTTTTTTTTTTTCATATCATTCCATAGCCTATTTTTAAAAATGATATCCTCAAAGGCTATAAAAAATCCTTTTTCTATAAGACCATAACCAATTCTTTAAAGAAAAGTGAAGACAATGTGAAGTCTAAGAAATTAGGGCTAGTTGCATAAATAGAATTCAAGCCCAAAATAATAGAATATGTAGTATAAGGATAAAATAATTGTATATATAGATTAAAAAATAGTAAAAGACTAAAAAACTCATACCTAGCCACCATTTTGTTCGCTTCTTCTCAGTTTTCTCAAATTAAAAGCTATCACTGATAGCAACTATCAGTGATAACCACTGATAGCTGCCATCAGCTGCTATCGCTGATAGCTTCTATCAATTGCTATCGATAATAGTTGCTATCAGCGATAGCATTCAATTTGAGAAAAATTTATACAATCTTGAAATATTAGCTTTTAATTTGCTATCAATTAGTAGCTATCATTGATTCACTTTCATCAATTGGAATCACAGTTAAAATATTACTACTTAAGGCTATCAGTGGTTATCAATGATAGATTTATAAATAATGATCAACTTTGAAAGAAGACCAACAACTTTGATTACCATAGCAGTTATCACTAATAATCTTTTATCGTGGCTATCACTGATAGCAACTATCAGTCGTTATCACTGATAGACTTTCATCAATTAGAATCAACCTTGAAATATTAACACTTAAGGCTATTAATGATAGACTTCCATAACTGGTTATCACCTTTGAAAGAAACTCGATATATAGATATCACCTAAGTTTTATCACCGATATCACTAACATCACTCATATTGTAGTTATCAGTGATAACTTCTTTCACTGATAACATCACTAAGAAGATGCTATCAATGATCTCACTGATATCATGCTATCAGTGATAGTTCTCTATCACCGATAACGTGCTATCAATGGTAGCTTCTATCATCGATAACGTGTTATCGGATAACTTCTATCATCGATAACATGCTATTAGTATTAGCTTCTATCATTGATAACATGCTATTAGTAGTAGCTTCTATCAATCATAGCCACTGAACACTTTTTTGCCCCTTTCTTCTCCTTCCCAAATATTTATAAGTCTTTTTTCTTTTCGATGATAGCTTTTATCACTGATAAACATGCTATTAGTGATAACTTCTAGGCATTCCACTTACATTTTAGTTCAAGATTCAACTTTATTAATTAAATTCACTAAGTTGG
>NC_052357.1:63315467-63333079 GCF_009727055.1 Benincasa hispida | reverse complement strand
ATCAAATATAATATAACATATAGTTTGATATTCTCTCATTTAACTTAAGTATTTATTATGAATCAAATTCATATTAAACTTAACCTATAGTTTTTTATATGAATCAAATTCATATAATTAATATTTGAATCATATTTAAATATTTATTTTCTCTCTAATAAAACTTTATATTATAATGTATCAAATACATTATATTAATTATGTCACATATAATTAATTCTCTCAATTAATTTGAACAATTCAAATTAATCCAAAATTAATTCAATTCTCATTAATCCCAGTTGGGCTACCGAGGGACATTATAGACCTATAGATTGAAATCCAATGGTATTGATTAATTAATTAAAATTTTTAATTAAATTAACCAACTTCCATTAATTATTGGTCACTCCACTAAAGACCGACAGCAACACTCTTCGTACTACAGATATATTTTTGTGTCCATTGTATTAAACCAACAAATGGTGCATTGACCCTTCACAAATTTCTCGTAAATACAGCTGGGCCAAAATTACTGGTTTACCCCTGTAGTTACATCTAACTTCTCTTGGGTTACTGATTCCTTTAATGACCAACTATGACCAAACCCCTCTCGGGTCAGAAGAGGATGTGGTATCAAATTGTTCAAGCTACGGAATCAGCCCTCAATGGAGAAATTTCTCTACTTACTCAACTATAAAGAAGGGGTGAATTTCTTCTTGTGAAGCTGTGTTCTCAGCACAAGTCACTTATGGTCATCCTGGTGAAATGGAAGTCTCTTCTATCAATAGTATTATATAGTGAGACTATTCATTTCGTGGTCCGGTCTTATACAAACTCTTTGTATAGAACACCCCCGCTCACATGTCTTCATATGATTGATCAGGATCAGATCATTTGTAGCACTTTACAACAATTGTAACAACTATAAAGCGATTTGTTTTTGTAATGTCACTAGGATAAGGTACCCAATCATCCATCTACTACATACCATTTAGGTTATCTCTCAAACATAATCCACTTGTATATCTCCAATACATGTTTAAGTTATAGAAGATAATTGTGGATCTTAGTTTATTGGTTTTGTGGGTTAATGCTACTAAATGTCAAATAAATACCTCTTATTTTATTAGATAAATAAATTGTTTGTACATTACAATTATAAACTGCAAGGCCCACAAGATTTAGGGTATCGACCCCAACACAAGTTCCCCTGGTTGGCCTGAAACGACGTTTCTTGATCCCTTTACCTTTCCTACTTCTCTTTGGGATTAGAGATCCAAAACCACCATACTATAAATAGAGGGTCATAGGCACACCAAGAGGAAAGTTTTTCTCCCCTATCTCTAACTTGCTCTAACCCTTTCTAAATATTGACTCGAGCACTGGAGGTTTTGTGACAGGCACCACACTTGTCTTTTCTTTTCTTATCTTGCAGGTCGTCTTCCCTCCCCGAAGTTATAAATTCACTGTTAAAGGCACGTGAAAGTTAGGTGAATCTTCCTGCCCAAATCTTGCCTTCAATAGTTGGCACCGTCTGTGGGGAACGAGCTTACGACCTTAATAAACTTGAAAGAGATATCAAAGATTACAATAGAATGGATAGACATAGGGGAAGCAAATTGAATAAGGAGAAAACACCCTAAGAGAGTAGTAGAACAATCAATAATAAATCTGCTCGCCCTAAGCCCACCTCGGCCTCAGTCTCCCGAGAAAGAGGCGGAGGCGAAGTTAGTGGCATTAGAGGCATAGGTGGAAACTTTGGATCGAAACCTGGCTCTAATCGTGGAACTCTTGGAAACACAGAGAAACCCCCCGAGCGTTACAAGCTCGGGTTGGCCTCATCCTCCTAGGGAAGAGGCGGAGCTAAAATCTAAAAATTTGTATAAACAGAGAGGACAAATCAAGATTCGGTTCAAGTTTTAAAAAATTCCAAAGAAGTGAGATCTACCCAAGAAAGATCTCAGAGGTTCAGTCGATGTTGCCCACATTCTCACTAAAGAAGATTGCCCTCAGAAATGAGGTATGAGAAAATATAACACCTATAGTTGGAAACTATGTAAAAGGTAACATCAAAATAAGGATAAATTGAGGCAACAAAAATAAAGGGTGGAAATTACAGAGACTACACAATGCACCTTGGCATCATAGGTCGAGACCGAGGTGAAACTAGGCCAAGTTGAGGCCAAGGTGAACTTAGGCCAAGCCAAAGTTAAGAGGAACCTAAGTCGGATCCAGGATAAATCCAAGGTTGAGGACGGTCCGAAGGAAATCAAACTTAAGGATTTCCATGAGCAGTGGTAGGATCTTTACAAATTTCAATCGTATATGAACAACAATAATTACAGTCACAAACAGAAACATACGGTTATGCATAAATCGAAATTACAGCATGCTTTACTATATGATCAAGGGAAGAATTCACATACCCTTGAAGAATCATCTTCAAAATCCCACGATCACGAACACTCATTCACAACAAGGCGGTAACCACGAACGCTCAACAACACGACCGCTACACTGCACAATCACAACGAACTTGAACAAAGTGATCACCATGGTCACGAACACTCCTAACACAATGAACGGATTCCACAAAACCTTGACTGTGTCGAGTTGAGTAAGACACCACCAAAAAGGTTACCTTGGTATTCTCGGTGTGAGAATCTAGAGTGTGGGCTCTATGTGAACTTGGTTAGAGGCGAGAAACCGAAGGAAGAGCAATCGTGTAAACGATTGAACAAGTGAGAGAAGATAAATCCTACCATATAGGTCGATGCGCAATCGTTTATCAAAAGTTAAGTGATCGTCTTGCTAAAGCTATGCGATCGTTTAGCAAATCGTTCAGCTGAGTGTCTATCGTAAGGAACACTTCACGATCATCTAGTCTCTCCAAGCTGTTGTTTAGTAATTCTGATTTATTTGACAACCTATCTGTGGGTAATTTTCGAGAGTGGAAATCTCAAATCAATCATTTACCAAAATTAGGAAAATATTTTTCCTTTTATCTCACGGTTACCATGAAACCACCAATAACCTCCCACTCAATTGGTTATTAGAGAAAAAGAGATAATTATCCAATAATTAATATTATTATAAATATAAATGATAACTAACTTACCACAATATATTTATAACCTATAGTTTTAATATTTCATCTCATGAAACATACAAACCATAACTCTTTTTCTATTCCATGGCCTTAATATCAATTTCATTTACATTAACTCTCCACTTGATGTATCTCATACACTATACCGATCATATCATATTTAATCAAATTACCTCTTGTCAATTTGAACATTTCAAATCAACACCAAGAATCGATCCTCAACTTGAATCCATTGAGCTGCAAAGGGGACCTTATGGACTTGTAGCTCGAAACTTCAACGGTACGTGAATAACTGACTAAACTCTTTAGTCACGGAATCCACCATCCGTTAACTGTCAGGCACTCCACTAAACACCGACAGCTAAACTCTTCTTACTATAAATATATTATGCGTCCATCTTAACCAATCAACAGTACGACAACCCTTCACATATTGCTCGTAAGTACAGCTCGACCAATAACCGTTATGCCCTGTAGTTACATCTAACTCCTTAAGTACCACTGATCCCTCTAATGAACATAAGTCATAGTCCTATTATGACTAAATCCTCTCTTCCAAAGAGAAGCTGTGACCACTATGTTCAAGCCCCAAAATTAGCCCTTAAGGGAGCAATCTATCTACTTACCCTTACTTCGAGGAAGGAGTGAATTCCATCTTGTGTAACTGAGTTCCTAGCTCCCAGATCAGACAAGTTCCCAAAAAGGTAGGTATGTTGAATTGGCAATCTGGCCACTCTCACCCATACTAATCAAAGGACCGTCCTCAAAGGCAGGAGTTCCCAAAACACTTAGGATTGAGGTCATATCACTTATGGTTGTTTAGGATTCTCTCCTTAATCTTTATACTACAAACCTATTTAGGTTATCACTTAAGGCATGATCCACTTGTATATCTCATATACATGCTTAAGTTTACATAAGATAACCATGAAACTTTATTTATTGGATATGAGTAAATGCTAGAATGAAATAACACTTATTTTATTCATTAAACAATACGCATAATTACAAACAATGAGACTCTGGGAGAATTAAGACACCAATTCCAACAATCTCCCACTTGTTCTAATGCCTCGGGAGACTAATGTACAATATACAATAAACTAGGGTATACCCCAGTATCATCTTCCACTTGCCCTAGATAAGATGTCGCATGTATCGCAGACCCAAACTCTCCAAGTGACCCTCGAATACTTTAGCCGTAAGAGCCTTTATAAAAAGATCCAACGTTGTGCTCGACGCGATCTCGTGACTTCACATCACCACGATGCACAATCTCCCTAATCAAGTGGTATTTTTGCTCTATATGCTTGCCCTGACAATGACTTTGAGGCTCTTCCGAATTTTCCACAGCCCCACTATTATCACAATACAGAGTGATAGGCAAATCCATATTTGGAACAACTTCCAAATCCGAAAGGAATTTCCTTAGCCAAACAGCCTCCTTAGCTGCTTCACAAGTTGCCACGTATTCGGCTTCCATAGTGGAGTCCACAATGCATCCTTGCTTGATGCTTTTCCACACTATAGCCCCTTCATTCAGAGTGACCCCAATGTCGATTTGCGAGAATCTCTAACGGTCTAAAAGTTGGAGTTTGTGTCTCCTGTGAAGATCAGATCCTTATCTCCATACACGAGCATGTAGTCCCTCGTTCTCCGAAGATAATTGAGGATCAATCTTGACCGTCATCCAAGTGATCAAATCCTGGATTGGACTGATATCGATTGACAATTTACTGTATAGCAAATGTCTGAGTCTGGTACACAATATTACATTCATTAAGCTTCCTAATGTTGAAGCATCAGGAAATCTGTCTCCATCTCCTCAACCTCTTGAGTGTGTCTTAGGACATGTGATCTTAGATAAAACGATTCCATGCCTGAAGGATAATAAACCCTCTTGGAATCTTGCATCCTGTTCTTGATCAACATTTGATTGATGTACGATTCATAAGACAAGGCCAACCTTTCGTTCTTACCGATCCTGAATGATCTGGATCCCTTAGAACATACTGTGCCTCACCCAAATCTTTCATTTGGAACTGAAGCAGCTAAGCCACTTCTTAATGTCAGTCAGATATCGTATATCATTCCCAATGAGTAGGACATCATCCACATACATACAACCAGGAAAGCTACTGAGCTGTTATGATCTTCTTGTAAAAACAAGACTCCATCAACGTTCTTATCAAAAGCCAATTGACTTGATCGCAGTGTCAAATCTAATGTTCCACGATCGAGATGCTAGTTTTAAAACCCATAAATGGGACTTATTAAGCTTGCAAACTTTGATGCTCTTGAACTGAAACCATGATACCCTCTGGTTGAAGTCATATAGATGTCTCTCAAGATACCATTAAGAAAGACAGTCTTGATGTCCATTTACCATATCTCATAATCATAAAATGTGGCTATGGACAGGAGTATCCTGATAGACTTGAGCATGACAACAGGTGAGAAAGTTTCCTCATAATCAACTCTTTCAATCTGGGTATAACCCTTTGCCACGGGTCGAGCCTTAAAGGTTTGCACTTTTCCATCTAAACCTCTCTTTCGTTTATAAATCCACTTACACCCAATAGGTCTTACCCCATCAGGCGGATCAACAAGCTTCTAGACGTTATTGAAGTACATAGACTCCATCTCTTGGTTCATGGCTTTAATTCATTCATCCTTGTCAACATCCTCCATTGCTTTCTTAAAAGACAATGGATCCTCGACCCCATCATTAGAAATGACATTCTGAGCTTTAGTTAAACCCATGTAGCGATCCGGTGGGTTCATAACCTCCCACTACGTCGAGGCAGTCTCAACTCTTGAGTTGGTTGATTAGAGTACCGACCTCAACAATTCTTGTTGATCTATTGGCCTGTTCAACAACTCTTGTTGAACCCTCAATAGTCTCAGTCTCACTGGAAATCTCACGTAAAACGAGCTTACTTCGTGGCTTATGATCCTGGATGTAGTCTTCTTCCAAGAAGATAGCATGTGTGGAAACAAACACTTTGTTCTCACTTGGGTCATAGAAGTATCCACCTCTCATTTCCTTGGGTAGTCTACAAAGAGGCAAACCTTCGAATGCAATTTCAACTTCTTTGGGTTAGTCAAAGCACATGTGTTGGATAACCCCAAATCCTGAAGTGGCGTAAACTACCTTTACGGACTCTCCACAAATCAAAGGTGTTTCGAAAACACTTTTTGAGGGAACGTTATTCAGGATATAGCATGCAGTCTCTACTGAAAAACCCTAAAATGAGTCTTGAAGATGAACATAACTCATCATAGATCGAACCATGTCTAACAAGGTTCTATTTTTCCTTTATGATACATCAGTCTGCTGAGATGTACCTGAGACCGAGAGTTGGGATGCAATCCTATGTTCTATCATATAGTTCTAGAATTGGAGGTCCATATACTCTCCACCACGATCATATCGTAGTGTTTTTATCTTCTTACCCAACAAGTTTTCAACTTCAACCTTATACTCCTTGAACTTGTCAAGGGCTTGTTGCATTAGGTAGAGATACCCGTACCTTGAATAATCATTTATGAAAGAGATGAAATATGCATACCCACCTCGAGCTCTAACACTCATCGGACCATAGAGGTCATAATGTACAAGCTTCAAGGCTTCCTTGGCTCTGTAACCTTTTCCAGTAAAAGGTCATTTGGTCATCTTGCCTTCGAGGCATGATTCACATACCGACAAGGAGTTTTCTTCTAAACTCTTTAGAAGTCCACTTTTCACCAACTGCTCAATCCTATTGAGGTTGATGTAACCTAATCTTAGATGCCAAAGATGGGCATTTTCCTTAGGAGAAACCTTTGGTCTTTTAGTTGTTGTTGCCGTACTGAACATTTCAGTGTTAAACAAGGCTTTTATGACTACCTTAGTACATATAAGTTACTTTCCATTGAACCATAACCAATCTCCATCCCATCCTTGAAAATAAACACTTTATTCTCAGAAAAGAAGATGGTATATCCTTGTTCAATGAGACAAGAGACCGAGATTAAGTTCCTCTTAATATGAGGAACTAAGAAAACAATATCCAGTAATAGATAACGTTTCTTGTCAACAAATAACTTCAGTTTGCCTACAGCAATAGCTAAAACAACCTCACTAGTATCGGCTCTAAGAGTCATCTCTCCCTATGGCAATGTTTGCCAGGAACTAAATCCTTGGTAAGAGGATTTGACATGATTGATAGCACCTGAATCAAGGATTCAGGTAGACTCATCATTCTCTACCAAACACGTCTCCAAGACCAATAAATCACATTTACTGTCTTTCCTCCTCTTTTAGAGAGTAGTGGGATCAGTGTCAGAACAATTGACACTACTGGTTTTGTCATCCATCCCTTTGTGCTCGAAAAGTAAGATTGGTGTTCAAACAAATCTTACAACGAGTCCATGATCTCTCGCACAATGACCATATTCTCAACCCTTTTGGCCAAAACATTAGGTATGTTTGCCAAAATGTGAAGTCGAGCCAATGAATTAGCCTTCATCCACACCTCATATGCGTTGCGAACACTACACGGTGCATCAAGGGTCAGGACTTGAGGACATTCCTCAACCATGACAAATTCGAGGTCGTTTGTCACGAAAAACGTTTTACACGACTCTTTCCACTGTATGTAATCGGTCATATTAAAGGCACTAAACAGAAATACTAACGAGTTGCTGAAAAGAAAAACACATTGACCTACGTTAGGTTTTAAGCAAATACCCATTGTAAATCAATCAACATCCAATAAGGTTTTAGCAAAATTAACATGAACCCCGTGTGTCATCTAGTTTCGCAATGATGCTTCAAAGGTTTAGGATAAAAGCCATCGAAGGGAGGTCAATTATCCCTCTTCTGAATTGAGAAGTTCTCAACCAGTGATTAATACCAGAACAACTCTTGTTCCTATAATGACTAACCATCATTGATTTGGTCAAGAGATCATTAACTTACTTAACAATCTCCCGTAAGTGTAACCCGCCATTTTTGGCCCTAGAGATCCTCCCCAAGTAGCCAATCCGAAGGGAAAAAATCCGATTGGGGTAAAACCTAAAGCGACCCTATCCATTTCTGGAGTTCACCTTGATCTTGATCAACTGCACAAAATCCATGCCAAGGGGGACGCTCCCAGAGTGCCACGAGGGAGTACAGAATGATCTCACAGTGTGAACCGATGACAGAGATCATAGGACGTGTTGACACACCCTCTTCACCCACTTACTATAAACACTCTCTCTATCTACCTTGATATTGACTCATGCAAACACCATCCGAAGGGGGATGCTCCCAGGGCACCATGAGGCGAAGCATAAATCTCATGGTGTGAACATTCAGGGAGAAACGTGAGTGGAATCATTGACATATCAAATACATTTGTTTCTACCATTGAGTATTTTATAACCTAGGGTTTCGTTTACTTAGAAAAAATACAGCTAAGGATTTTAACTAAGTGACTTTTTAGGTTTTCCCAGGAGTAACTTTTACCTTAGATAGTTAAATAACTTTTTGATCATCATCCATTAAACTTTTTAACGGAGTCTTTGACCAATTTTCCCATGCTTGTAGAAAATCTATCTAATTTACCTTTCCAAGTAGGTTCCCAGGTAGGGGTATTCCATTTCCATCAGCTTAAGAATCCCAGCCTAGATAGAACCCGCCTTAGACAAAAGGTCTCTAGATGGATTTAAAAAAAAAAAATCTTTTATGCCAATCAATTTAATCATATTCAACCGATTTTAAAAGATTAATCTAGGTTACTAATCTCATTAGAACCAGTGAACTTAGGTCTATCTCAATCCAATTTTAAAATCCTTTTAAAAAAACATGAGTTCACCCTAAGTCTGCATGCAACTCTTTCTTATCGATTTTAGTTCTAGTTTCCTTTATAATACTTATAAACTGAAACAACCAAAACCACAACACAAAGCTAAACATATACAAGGCATTCATAACAATTATAAACAACCTAAGTGTCATGCTCAATGCATTGTTCATTCAATTGTTATCTTTTTATATAACTCTTATACAAACACGCAACGAAACAAGCAAAACATGCTTCCATACACTCTTATACTATAACGCTTGCAATAAAAGGACGATGCATGAATCTGTTCACTACATGCTGAATATAATTCTTATACTTCATAATGCATGTGCATGCTTTCATATAATTTCTTCATGCTAGATTATAACACTTATAATACATAATGGATGAATGATTGCACAACCTAAGGTGGGTTTCAAACTATATGTTAAACACTTTGCCATATAACACACCATACATCACATGCATAATAAACAAATATAAATTGCCTCAAATCCTCAAAAAACAAGCTAACTATTACAAAACAAGGAGTCTCCGGTTCAAACAGGCAACCCATGTCTTGAACCGTCCGGACGAAGTAAACGCGCCTCCACTCATCGTGCACCAAACACCCCACGATTGTTAACACGAAAGAACAAACGCTTTGCTCTATCATTTACTAATGCTCCCAGAGCTAACGATCGTTTAGCAACGATCGTGTACCTTTTACTATGCGATGAAGCATGAGGTATGCGATCGTCTAGCGCGCTCTGCAACAATAACGCAAGCCTTATACGATCCTCTAACGACAAACGATGCAAACAAAGCACCATCATCTCAATGATCGATGAGCGAGCACCTTCGTATCGTATACCGATGATAGTGTAGGTAGTGACTATGCGATGAGCATGCTAACTACACGATCGTAAATGATCAACAACAATTACAATCATAAAGGGAAAACTATGGTTATGCATAAATCGAAATTAAAAACATGCTTTTACTACAGATCAAAGAGAATTCACATACCTTTGAAGACTCGTCTTCAAGATCCTCAATCACGAAACACTTGTTCACAACAGACGGTAACCACGAACACCCGAACAAGCAACTACTGCACTGCACGATCAAACAAACTCGAACAAAGCGATCACCAAGGTCACGAACACTCTAAACCCCACGAACGGCCTCTACAGAACCTCGACTGTGTCGAGTTGCGTAAGACACCACCAAAAATGTTACCTTGGTATTCTCAGTGTGAGAATCCAGAGTATGGGCTCTATGTTGACTTGGTTAGAGGCAAGAAATCGAAGGAGGAGCAATCATGTAAACGATTGAGCAAGTGGGAGAAGATAAAGCCTATCGCATAGGTCGATATCCAATCGTTTATCAAAAGCTATATGATCATTTAGCTAATCATCCAGCTGGTGTCTATCATGTAGGAACACTTCATGGTCGTCTAGTCTTTCCAAACTGTCGTTTAGTAAACTGATTTACTTGACAACCTATCCGTGAGTAATTTTCGAAGAGTGGAAATCTCAAATCAATCACTTACCAAAATTAGGAAAACTTGTTCCTTTTATCTCACGGTTACCATGAAACCACCAATAACCTCCCACTCAATTGGTTATTAGAGATAAAGAGATAATTATCCAATAATTAATATTATTATAAATATAAATTATAACTAACTTACCATAATATATTTATAACCTATAGTTTTAAATATTTCATCTCATGAAACATACAAACCATTTACATTAACCCTCAACTTAATGTATCTCATACACCATACCGATCATATCATATATAATTGAATTACCTCTTGTCAATTTGAACATTTCAAATCAACACCAAGAACTGATCCTCAACTTGAATCCATTGAGCTACCAAGGGGACCTTATGGAACTGTAGCTTGAAGCTCCAACGGTACGTGAATAATTGACTGAAATTTTTAGTCATGGGATCCACCATCCGTTAACTATCAGACACTCCACTAAAAACCGACAGCTGAACTCTCCTTACTATAGATATATTAGGCGTCCATCTTAACCAATCAAAAATGCGATAACCCTTCATAAATAGCTCGTAAGTACAGCTCGGCCAAAAACCTTTATGCCCCTGTAGTTACATCTAACTCCTTACGTATCACTGATCCTTCTAATGAACATAAGTCATAGTTCTACTATGACTGAGTCCTCTCTTCCAAAGAGAAGTTGTGGCCACTATGTTCAAGCCCCGGAATTAGCCCTTAAGAGAGCAATCTATCTACTTACCTCTATTTCAGTGAAGGAGTGAATTCTATCTTGTGTAACCGAGTTCCCAGCTCCCAGATCAGACAAGTCCCCAAAAAGGTTGGCATGTTGAGTTGGCAATCTGGCTACTCTCACCCATACTAATCAAAGGACCACCCTCAAAGGCAGGAGTTCCTAAACCACTCAGGATTGAGGTCATGTCACCTATGTTTATTTAGGTGAGATCTAAGTCTCCAGTATCAATGGTGTTATATACAGAGACGAATCATCTCGTGGTCTGGTCTTATACAAACTCTTTATTAGGACACCTCCGCTCGCATGTCTCCACATGAATAGTCAGGATCTACCATCTGTAGTAGTTTACAACACTTGCAAACCCCTACAAAATAGGCTGTATCCGTAGTGTTACCAGGACCAGGAATCCCTCCTTAATCCTTATATTACAGATCTATTTAGGTTATTTCTTAAGGCATGATCCACTTGTATATCTCATATACATGCTTAAGTTTACATAAGATAACCATGGAACTTTGTTTATTGGATATGAGTAAATTCGAGAATGAAATAACACTTATTTTATTCATTAAACAATGTGTATAATTACAAACAACGAGACTCCGGGAGAATTAGGACACCAATCACAACATGGTCATCCTACAGGAGATAGGGATAGGGCTGACCATCCCATAGTCGAGATTGACCAAAGAGGATAACCTGCGAAAGCATTAGAGTTTGTCTCTTTCATATCCGAAGAAAAGATAATTAACATTGGGGCTAACCTAAGGGTTGAAGAAAGAACGAAGTTGATCAAATTTCTTAGAGAAAAACATATGTATTTGCTTGGTCTCATGAGAACATGTTGGGAAATAGTAAACCATATATTTGTAGGCATAACATATCAGAGAATGGTAAACCATATATTTTCTCCTTTTATTGGGAAGAATATAGAAGTATATATGGATGATAGTAAAAAGCATCGAGGCAGGCCAGTATGAAGTCAATCTAAACAAAGCTTTTCAGATACTCTAAAAATACAAGATGAAGTTGAATCCAAATAATGTGCTTTTAGGGTAACATCAGAAAAGTTTCTAGGTTTTATGGTTCATCAAAGAGGGATAGAGGCCAATCTAGACAAAATTCGGGCTATCATAGAAATGTCATCTCCAACGAACCTTAAATAACTTCAGAGTCTAAATGGAAAAATAACATCCCTTAATAGATTCATAAACAAATCATAGATATATGCACCCTTTTTCAACATTCTAAGGAAATGGTTTAGCTTAAATGGACAAAAGAATGTGAAAGAGCTTTTAATGACTTGAAGACGTATTTAGGATCAACTCCCTTTCTTGCAAAACCTATTCTTAGGGACGAATTATTGCTCTACCTAACAGGCTCAGAAACTGTAGTAAGTTTAACTTTAGTGGAAGAAGAGAATGGACTCCAACGACCAATTTATTTACAAGTAGGGTTATGAAGAAGGCTGAAACTAGATATCCTCAAGTAGAGAAGCTTGCCTATGCATTAGTCAGTTCAGCTAGAAGGTTACGCCCATATTTTCAAGCGTAAATTTTTTTGTCTTAACTAATTTTCCCCTGAGATAGGTGCTGCAAAAGCCAGAGATATTGGGACAACTTATGAAATGGGCAATAGAATTAAGTGAACATAACATTCACTATAATCGAGAGCATTTATGAAAGGTCAAGCCGTAGCTGATTTTATAGCCAAACTAACTACAAAGGATGTTGGTCAGGTCGAGGTCACCTCAAGACGAGTCAAAATTGAGGCCAGGGCGGAGGTTAATTCTCTTCCATCAACCATCTCTAAAACCGCGTGGACCTTATTTTGTTGATGGATCAAAAAATGCAAAAGGGTGTAGGGTAGAGTTGCTGCTTGTATCCCCTTGTGGAGAGCGTTTTGAATATGCACTTAGATTCAATTTTTGAGCTTCCAATAACAAAATCGAAGATAAAGCTCTCCTCGTAGGTTAGGGGTTTCAAAGGAAATAGGTATTTCTAACCTTTCAATATTAAGCAATTCTCAGTTGATTGTGAAGGAACCATTCAAGGTCCTTGAGCAGAATATAGGATCAAACCCAAACCCGAAATTTATAAAATCATAATTTTACAGCAAATAAAATAGAAATTATACATCTAATGAATTTACAGCATGCTTGGAAGAAAATGCAGAAAAAAATGGGTTTCAAAAACCCTTACATTTGAAGATCGTCCTTCAATTGAAAAAATTCCTCGAACTGATGGAACACCACCACGATGAAATTTTTGTATTCTCTGGGTGAGAATCCAGGAGTTTGTGTGAGTTGACTATTTTGGAAGAGGGAGATTGAGAGAGTAGAGAGGAGGAGATTGGGAAAAAACCACAGAACGTTTCTATATCTTTTTTTTCCTTCTTTTGTGAAGGTCTATATGAAAAACAGAGGAAAAATTATGAAAATAACCCACCACCCACTATCACGTTCTTTGAGAGAAAGAGGGGGAGGGAATTACAACTCCCTCCCAATTTTTTTTTAAAAAAATAAAATAAATTAATTTTTAAAAAAAAAACTTTAATATATATTTCTATGATAACAACTTTATCATATAAAATATATATTAAACTATATGTTATATCAAATATAACATATAATATGTAGTTTAATATTGTATCTAATACAATATATCCTATAGTTTAATTCTCTCAATAATGATATTAATATAAATCTCATTTATATTAAATTTAATTATATGAATTCAATTCACATAATTAATATTTGAATCATATTCAAATATTTAATTTCTCTCAAATAAACTTTATATTATAATGTATCAAATACATTATAGTAATTAAAATAATTATATCATATATAATTAATTCCCTTAATTAATTTGAACAATTCAAATTAATAAAAAAAAATTGATTCTCGTTAATTCCCGTTGAGCTTCAGAGGGGACCTCATGGACCTGTAGCGTGAAACTCCAATGGTACGTGAATAATTAATTAAACTCTTTAATTAAAATATTCACCATCCATTAATTGTCAAACACTCCAATAAAGACCGACAGCTGCACACTCTGCACTATAGATATATTTCTGTGTCCAATGGATATAACCGATCAATAATACACAAATTGCTCGTAACTACAGTTGGGCCAAAATTATTGTTTTTCCTCTGTAGTTACATCTAACTCCTTAAGTACCACTAATCTCTCTAATGAACAATAAGTCATAGTCCAATTATAACCAAACCCCTTTCGAGCTAGGAGAGGGTATGGCGGCACATTGTTCAAGCCCCAGAATCAGCTCTTAAGGGAGTAATTTATCTCATACCCCGACATTGAGGAAGGAGTGAATTTCTTCTTGTGTAGTTGTGTTCCCAGCTTCCCAATCATACAAATCCCCAAAATGGTAGGCTTGTTGAGTCGGCAATCTGGCCACTCTCAACAAAACAAATCAAAGGATCGCCTTCGTAGGCAGGAGTTCACAACTCACTCAGGATTCAGGTCATGTCACCTATGGTCATCCTGGTGAAATGTAAGTCTCTATTATGAATGGCTTTATGTAATGAGACTAGTCATTTCGTGATCTGGTCTTATACAAACTTCTTTGTATAGAATATCTCCGCTCATATGTCTCCACATGAAGGATCAGGATCATATCATTTGTAACACTTTACAACCATTGTAACAGCTACAAAGCGAGCCATACTCGTAGTGTCATAAGGTATCCAACTTTATCCATCTACTACAGACCATTTAGGTTATCACTTAAACATGATCCACCCATATGTCTCTACATACATGTTTAAGCTACAAAATAACCTTGGATGTTAGTTTATTGGTTTGTGGATTAATGCAACTAAATGTCAAATAAAACATCACATATTTTATTAAATAAATAAGATGTTTTTGTACAATAAAATTACAAACTATTGGCCCTTACAAGATTTATGACACCAACCCCAACAATCTCCCAGTTGACCTTAAGCTAATGGGGTGTACAATATAAAAGTCAAACTAATATACAAAGTACATAAAACAATAAACTAGGGCATAACACGCCTAGTACAAATCTCCCACTTGCCCTAGTCTAAACGTGGTCTGTCCTATAGGCCCATACTCTACAGATGACCCTTAAACACCTTAGCCGTGAGGTTGTAAACGGATCAACAACGTTGTGTTCAGAAGCTATCTGTGTAACGATCGTGTCTCCTCGATGCACAATCTCTCGAATGAGATGATACTTTCGCTCTATGTGCTTCCCGAGCTTGTAACTCTTGGGCTCTCGGGAATTAGCCACAACACCATTATTATTACAATAAAGTGTGATGGGCTTTGACTTGTCTGGAACGACTTCTAGATATGTCAAGAATTTTCTGAGCCAAACAACTTCTTTAGCAGTTTCACAAGTCGCTACATACTTAGCTTCTATGGTGGAGTCAGCAATGCACCCCTGCTTAGTGCTCCTCTATTAAAAGTGAACACTGATCCTGATATGGATTTTCTAGGATACTTATCAGTCTAAAAATCAGAGTCTGTGTATCCTGTTAGGATCAGATCCTTAGAACCATACACGAGCATGTAGTTCCTCGTTCTCCATAGATACTTGAGGATATTCTTAATGATTGTCCAGTGATCATATCCTGGATTAGAATGATATCTACTAAATATCCCCACAGCATGGCAGATGTCAAGTCTAGTATATAACATCGCATACATTAGGCTGCCAATAACCGATGCATAGGGGATTCATATCATTTCTTCAACCTCTTGATGTGTCTTAGGATACTGTTCCTTAGACAATATAACTCCATGCCTGAAAGGTAATAAACCTCTCTTGAAGTTTTGAATCAAATACTTGACAAGAATTTTGTCAATGTATGATGCTTGAGACAGAGCTAGCATTTTGTTCGTTCAATCTCTAAACAAACTGAGCCTCTCCTAAATATTTCATTTGGAATGGGGTCGCTAACCAGTTCTTAACTTTAGTCAGTAGACCTACATCATTCCCAATGAGTAGGATATCATCTATATACAACACCAAAAAAGTTACTGATTGCTGATGATTTTCTTGTATACATAAGACTCATCAACATTCTGATCAAAAGCCGTAAGATTTTATCGCAATATCAAACATTATGTTTCAAGATCGAGAAGCTTGCTTCAATCCATAGATGGACCAATTAAGCCTATAAACCTCTTTCTCTTGACCTTGGGTTATGAATCCCTCAGGTTGTTGCATAAATGGTCTCCTTAAGATTGCCATTCAGAAAGGCAGTCTTGACGTCCATTTGCCAGATCTCATAATCATAATATGAGGCAATGGACAAGAGGATATGGATAGATTGTAACATGGCAACAGGTGAGAAAGTCTCATCATAGTCAACTCCCTAAACCTAGGTATAACTCTGTACCACTAGTCTCGCCTTGAAGGTTTGCACCTTCCCATCAACACCTCATTTTCTCTTGTAGATCCATTTGCAACCTATAGGTTTAACTCCATCAGGTTGATCTACAAGATCCTAAACTGAATTGAAGTACATAGACTCCATTTCGAGATCCATAGCTTTGATCCACTCATCTTTGTCAACATCCTTCATTGCCTTCTTGTAAGACAATGGATTCTCAACATCTTTGTTAGCTACCATAGCTAGGATTTCTGTTAAACCTATATAACGGATAGACAGGTTTGGAACCCTCCCACTGTTGGGATTGGTGTCCTAATTCTCCCAGAGTCTCGTTGTTTTATAAAGATGCACATCGTTAAATGAATAAAATAAGTGTTATTTAATTCTGGCATTTACTTATATCCAATAAACAAAGCTCCTTGGTTATCTTATGTGAACTTAAACATGTATATGTGATATACAAGTGGATCATGCCTTAAGTGATAACCTAAATCAGTCTGTAGTACAAGGATTAAGGTGGGATACCTGATTTTGGTGACACTACGGATACGACCCATTTTGTAGAGGTTTGCAAGTGTTGTAAACTACTACAGATGGTTGATCCAGACCATTCATGTGGATACGTGGAACAGGGGTGTCCTATACAAAGAGTTTGTATAAGACCTGGACCACGAGATGACTAGACTCTATATATAACGTCGTTGATACTAGAGACTTGCATCTCACCTAAACGACCATAAAGGACACGACCTCAATCCTGAGTGTTTTGTGAACTTCTGCCTTGAGAGCGATCTTTGATTAGTATGGGTGAGAATGGCTAGATTGCCAACTCAACATGCCTACCTTTTTTGGGACTTGTCTGATCTGGGAGTTGGGAACTCAATCCACCATATGGAATTCACTCCTTTCCCGAAGCAGGGATAAGTAGAGAGATTGTTCCTTTTAAGGGCTAATTCAGGGCTTGAACATAATGCCACAACTTCTCTTTGGAAGATAAGATCCAATCATAGTAGGACTATGATTTATGTTCATTAACGAGATACTCTCTC
>NC_052357.1:63269952-63315004 GCF_009727055.1 Benincasa hispida | reverse complement strand
CCCGACTCTCCCACTTGCCAGTCATGTACTAATGAATCTGTCTTTCCTCCTTCATCTACCGCACACAAGTTCCGAACAGAGCCCACCACCCTCTAGTTCTCACATCGAGAATACCAAGGTCGCCTTGTTGGTGGTGTCAACTCAACTCGACTATCTGTCGAGGTTTTTTCGGGAGGCCGTTCGTGGTTGCTGTAGAGGTCGTTCACTATTGCAGAGCAGTTCATGACGCAAGGAGCATCGTTGAGGTGATGAACGCGAAGAGTTCGTTGTGTTTGCAGTCGTGTAGATCGGTGCTCGCTTGCGTGTTGCTGTGATCGAACAGAGTGCGCATCGGAAGCGTGGAGACGCTTCTACCTTTGTTTATACAGTTTGTCCTTCTGTACATTTGTTGTTAATGCTGTAATTTCTCTGTATAGTTTGCATAACCACTTAGTTGGAAGTCGACTGTAAAAATCTCAGAGTGTCGTTTCCTTCACCCACTACGTCGAGGCTCCCTCAACACTTAAGGTGGGATTTGACCTACTAGATGATCTAACTTCAACAATTCTTGTTGAGGTGTTGGGTTCTTCAACACAACTCTTGTTGGAGTTTTGTACCCTAAAGTCTTTGTCATCCTGTAGTTTGTAAAACAACTTTATACACGAACACTTGTGATGTATAATATAAAATGATATTTGCTTTCACTACTTGACTTTGCACATTTAGATGTTTTTTATTTTACCACAAACCAATAAACTTATTATCCCTGGTAGTCTTCTATGTAACTTAAGCATATTGTATGTGTGACATACAAAGTGGATCATGTCTTAAGTGACAACAAAAAATCAGTCTGTGAGTATATGGATTATAGGAGGAAACCTTATCCTGGTTTAACACTACAGACGCGGCCCGCTTTGTGGATATTGTTACAAAGTGTTGCGACTTGTCACAGAATGGTCTGATTTCTGATATAAATTCGTGTAAGAGACATGCGAGCGGAGCGTCCTAACAAAGAGTTTGTATAAGATTGACCTCAAAGTGTTAATGTCTTATCATATAACTCCATTCATGAACTGAGACTTTCATTCACCTAGGATGACGATAAGTAACATGACCTCATCCTAGTGAGTTTGGGAACTCCTGCCATTGAGGGGTCTTTGATTTGCATGGGTGCCGAGTGGCCCAGAATGCCCGACTCCAAACTACCATTTTTGGGGATTCGTCTAATTTGGGAGCTGGGAACTCAGATTCACAAGATGAGTTCTACTCTCCCCCAAATAGAGGTAAGTTAGATAGATTGCTCTCTTAAGGGCTAATCCTGGGGCTTGATACTAGTGGCGCATGCACCTTCTCATTGCCGGAAGAGAGGGTTACATCATAGTAGACTATGTTGTATTTGTTCATTAGAGGGATCATGGTACTTTAAGATAGGTAACTATGTAGATACAGGGAAAACACGGTAAAATTGGCCTGGTTGTATTAGCTAGCATCTGGCTCCGAAAGGTCATCGTATCGTTGAGATTGTATACTCCAGATGGACATATAAAATCACTATCTAGTGGCAAGTAAGAGAGTTCAAGCTGTCGTCTTTATATTAGAATTCGAGTTCAACTTTCCGGTCTTTAGTAGAATTTGCGCTGGTAGTTAATTAGGATGGTGGATATCGTGATTATAAATGAGTTTAGTATTGTATTCACGCACCGCTTGGAGCCTTCGAGGCCAAGGTCGCATATAAGTGTCCCCCTTTGTAGCTAATAGGATACAAGTTATTAAATCATAGTTGTGGGTCAGTTTGAAAATGTTCCACAAGATTGACGAAGTAGGGAGTTCAATTATGATATGATATAATTAACTTTATGTATGAATCCATTAATTTAAGACGGAAATTAGATATAAATATGATATATATCTAGGTAGAGGAAAAATATCTTATATATAAATATATGATATTAATTTATATGTTATGAATATGAGAAGATCACATCATTGAACGGTTATAAAGGAAATGGGACGGTGACTCTTCTGTTCAAAAAAACGAATGAGTGCATTATAAATAGCTGACGGTGTGCAGGAGTCATAGGCGTGCGAACATTGTAAAAAAGATAGTGTCATTGTTTAGAAAATCAGTGCCTATACGATAGTGAATTCACGATCACTTACATATACGATATTGCTAAGTGATCACTTACCGATTACACCATCATGCGCTATTAACTAAACGATCGTTTACTTTTTCCTAAGTGATCGTTTAGCTTCTGATATTTACTAAACGATCGTATAGACGATCGCTTAGTTTTTCCTATGCAATCGTTTGGACGATCGCTCACTCTTTTTCCTACACGATCGTTTATACGATCGCTTACCTTTTCCTACATGATCATATATTTCACCTAATCGATCAAGCATCTTGTCTATGCGATAGACGACTTCATCTCTTACTTGCTCGATTGTTGTGTACGGTCTCTCTTCCTCCTTCCCTCTACCAAATCCGAACAAAGCCCACACTTTGGATTCTCACTCCAAGAATACTGAGGGCTCTGAGTGGTGTTGTCTTATCTATTTCCTTCTGTCCGAATGGTGATTGTTCGAGGTAGACGGTTGGGTTTTAGACTCACTATCAAGAAGAAATCTTCATCTGGTATGATCTCTTGATCTCTTTAACATTATGAATGCATATTAGTATGTTTTGAATGTATATACGGTAATTCTGTCACAATGAATTGGAAAGATCCACTTCTGCTCGTAGGTACTCTTGAATAAGAGTTCCTTCAATTAGTATCAGAGCCCTCGATTTTATGATATTCCAATTCATTGCTGCAAAAGAATTGCAAATACGTTTTTGGTGAGTGCATTTCTATACTGTTTAATCGTTAATTTGCTGTGGATGTGCGGATTTATGGATGTTTTCGGGGATGTTAGCCTCGGTTTTAATTAATTATTTTACATTTGTGGTTGTTTGTAAAGGCCCCTGCATTTTTGGGCATTAATAATCGTTATCGAGTCTGTATTCAAAGTTTGTAGTTCTTCGAGGAAAGAGATGATCAAGGGTTGTGGTTCTTCGAGGAAAGTTCGTGAAGAAGTTTGGAGCAAGCGTTGTGGTTCTTCGAGGAAAGAGACGATCAAGGGCTGATAACATCGTGTAGACGATGGGAACGTGATCACTGTCGATTGCATTGGTTAGACGATGGGGTACGGGATCAAGGGTTGATCGAATCGGTTAGACGATGGGATATGTGATCAAGGGTTGATTTCAACGTGCAGACGAGAGGGTTCGCGATCGTTGTTGATTGCATCGGTCAGACGATGGGGTACGCGATCGCTGATGATTGCGTTATGTAGACGATCAGGTAAGTGATCAAGCGTTAATCTCATCGTGTCGACGATCGGTTACGTGATCGCTAAGTATCAAGTCATCTAGACGATGGGATGCTCGTGTAACACTTAACGCGCGCGCACTAGACGATCGTTTTGGTCAGCAAGCTTCATCGCTTAGTAACTGACTAAACGGTCGCTTAGTAACGCAAGGTAAATCGTTTACCTGTGGCCACATTAAGTGATCACATAGACGATTGTTTTGGTCAGCAAGTTTCATCGCTTAGTAACGCAAGGTAAATCGTTTATCTGTCGCCGCGTTGAGCGATCGCATAGACGATCAGGCTTCGTAGCCTCGTTGTCGTCTGCGCGATCATTTAATTTTGCTTCTATCGTTTAGTGCACACTGGACGATCGTCTACCTACGACGTTTACTACACGATGGAGTCTTCCTGGTGGTTTAAGACCCGATTCGCCTGTGAATCAGTTTGCTCGATAAAAAATGTAATAGATAGGGCTGTTTCATTCCGGTTTTTGTAAAGGCTCATCCCGTTCCATTAATCCTTTATTTATTACATGCGATGTATGTTTTTACTATGTATGTTTTCGCTAGAAACTGATTCCCTAAAATGAAAAACAAACATGGTTAGTGGCGCTCGAATCAATTATCCAAACCGAATCATCATTCTTCATTAAAGAGGTTTCCAAAATAAGCAAATCATATTTACCTTGCTTGGCCTTCTTCTTTTCTACCAAGTATTTGGGACAATTTCTCTTTTAATGTCCCTCTTGGTTGCAATAGAAATAGATTCCCTTTGCAATCTTAGCCTTCTTGCCCTTTTGGGCAGTAGCTGATGGGTTAGCTTTTCCTTTTCCACCTTTCTTCTTCTTTCACTTTTTGGTGTCGGAAGAAGAAGGCACATATTTCGTCTCAGAGGTCGAACCTTTGAAAACTTCTTAAAGGATGAAGCAACATTTACCTCACCCTGTTGTTCCTTGGTTTTCATCAAGGATTGAAAGGTTTGTAGCTTGTTGAGCAAGGTGGTCAGGTTGTAGTCAATCTTGTTCATAACAGCATTCTGACGGAACTATAGGAAACTTTCAGATAAAATTTCTAGGATGAAACTAACCTGACTGGCTTCATCGATGACAAACCTATTCATCTCCGCCACGTAGAAGTGGACCATCAAGTTGAGAACATGTTCTCTAACAGATGCCTCTTTTATTGAACATGTATTTGAGAGCATCGTGCCTGAGCTGTGCGAACAGTTGTCCGAACATTCCCTTCAAGGACTCCATGATCTCATGGGCCGTGAGTAAGGGCTCATGCTTCTTGGCCAAGACTTCAGAAAGGTTTGCCAAGATGTATACTCGGGCCTTCTCGTTTGCCCATGTCCATCGCTTGTATGCTTCACAAACATTTCGAGCAGCATTTAGAGCTGGAATGGGAGGACGATCCTCCATTAGGACAAATCGAAGGTCATCAATGATGAGGATAGTGTTGATTGTGTTTTTCCATGTTGTGTAATTATCGCCCGTTAGTTTGTCGGCGACAAGTAAATTAAGAGTCGTAGAAGTCAATATGAACAAATTTGCTAAAACCATACAAATTATTTATATTAGTCTATTTGGATTAAACCAATTAGTAAAACCAATCAATTTTAGCAAAATAATCTAATGTACCCTATGTGACATCTATTTTGCAATGATGCTTCAATGAGACAGGATAGAAGCCACCGTAGGGTGATCAGGTACCCCTTCACTGAAATGAGACAATTTCACCTAACTAACAGAACAGCTCCTTGTTACTGTAACTATCAGTCACCATTGTTTGGTCAAGAAATTGTTAAACTTGCTTAAATTTCTTGTAAGTGTAATCCCCCATTTTAAGTTCTAGAGTTCCGCCATAATTTGCCAACCGTAGGAAAAAATTGATTGGGGAAAAAACTAAAGTAACTGTTGACTTAAATTTATAATTTTTTCTTTATATGCATGCACTTTGATGATAGATGAATGATACAAGTTCATGTCCCCGGCAACGGTGCCATAAACTTGTAATGATAAAAATGTGTATGCTTTTATGCTATGTTATGTCGTATATGCACTACTGATGAATATGAATAATACAAGTTCACGTCACCGACAACGGCGCCATAAACTTGATGACGAAGATTTAAAAATGTTCTTTATATGCATGCACTATGATGATAAATGAATGATACAAGTTCATATCCCCGACAATGGCGCCATAAACTTGTAATATTAAATTTGTATATCTATCTTTATCTATTGCACTGCTTATGAATGAATGTGATGGTGCTCTATGTGCTTAAGTGCTTTGCAATAAAGATATTTTGCATTACTACGTTCTAAGTGTATGCGTTGATGATAATATGCTTCATAGTATGCGATGTTGTAGTGCGTGTCACAAGTTTCCTTACGCTAGAACCAAGTATAATTCCAACGCAAGTTTCTCAGAATGACCTGAATTCGAACACGGAGATTGTTGTTGTTTAGATGCAATACTAATGTGGTAAATGTGACCGGTTATCATAAAGAATAAAGAATTTGGTTTATGTGAAAATGTAAATTGCGATGAAAGTAAAATTGCGTTGATAAAATAAATGTTTAAACTACTATGATACAGGGTGAGGACTGGCTGTGAAGTTGTACAAAAGAATCTAATGAATACGATGGCAAGTCTTGTGAATGAATCAGAAAAAGAATGAGAAGAGAGAAAGGACATCTCAAGTTCGTCAATCTCGTTAAGGACACAACTAAGGTTTCGCTTTCCCTTGGCTTACACATTTCAGTGATCGGTCGCATTCCCATACGTCTATGGTGAAACAGAGATGAACGTAATGAATGTAAGGTTGTTTCCATCTCTGGAAATACTTCTTGCTTTAGTTAACACATTCTTTCAACTCTCTCTCGATAGGCAGAATAACATCTTCACTTCTGCTCTCACAGGTGAAGATGTCGTCGAGCATGCTTTAACTAAACTTAGCCGATTACCTTAACAAAGATTAACTCACTCGCTTAATCCTTCCTCTTTACCCAGAGGAATAAGAACACATGATGGAGAAAATGGATGATAAATGTATGGAAAGGAACAGAGAGATGATAATGATGACGATAGTAACATTTCAATCTAAAGATCAACGTTTGATACATGATTTGTGAATGAAAGATTAAAGAAGATGAACACAATAGATGAAATGAAAGAACAGAAACAAATACGGAAAGCGTGTCAACGTCTTGACACAGATCCTGATCGGAGACGTTGTGCTTGCCGCCGGGTTGGCAAAAAAATCCGACGGGGACCCGCCCCATTTAGGGTGGGGATTCCTCGGTTTGACCAGGGATAGGGTCAAACCGGGGAATTTATTCGGGGCCCCGTCCGGGGACGAGGCGGGGATGGGGACAGTATCCCCGCCTTGACCCCGACCCTGACCCCGATTAATCCCTAACCCCGAATTTATATATACATTTTTATCCCCTCCCCAGTCTCCTCTCGCTCTCTGCAATCTGCAATAAAACATCCCTCCCCTCTCGCTCTCGCCCTCGCTCTTGCTCGTGCTCGTGCTCGTGCCTGTCTCTTATACACATCTAGATGTGTATAAGAGACAGGGCTTGCTTTCCCGGTAGAAATGACCTCTTGTACAGAGCTTCAGCTTCGAGAAGTGGAAGAATTTCTTGCTCAGAGACTCACCTTTCAGTCTTGTATCTGTCTCTTATACACATCTAGATGTGTATAAGAGACAGCGTCTTGACACAGATCCCAAACGGAGATTGTGCTTGCCGGCATATGGAAGTGGTGGAGGGGAAAGCTTCCCTCTCAGGCTTGCTTTCCTGGTAGAATTGACCTTCGCACAGAGTTTTACATCTGTCTCTTATACACATCTAGATGTGTATAAGAGACAGGGATGAAATGGAGGGGAAAGCTTCCCTCTCAGGCTTGCTTTCCCGGTAGAAATGACCTCTTGTACAGAGCTTCAGCTTCGAGAAGTGGAAGAATTTCTTGCTCAGAGACTCACCTTTCAGTCTTGTCTCGTCGTTCTCCCGATAGAAGTGATCTCATGCACAGAGCTTCAGCTTCGAGAATGGGAAGAATTTCTTGCTTAGAGACTCACCTTTCAGCCTTGTCTCGTCGTTCTCCCGGATTTTCTCTGTAAAGTCTCTTCAGATCAACTTCCTTTGCAATGAATTCAAGGAAGCTATTTATAGACAAAACCTTGGCTCTTTGTATTGGTGGTCTCACTGTGTAATTCTGATAATTCCTGCTATGGCGTAGTGGAAATGTCTGCTCTGCTCCACGATCAATCTGTCAGAATCGTACAACAAAAAGCTGTACACTTGTCATAATCGCCCGCAAATGCGTTGCTATTCACATCTTCGATTGATCGTCGCATGCGGTGGAAATATGTTGATCGCTAAAATCCATGATCGATCATCGCATGTGTCGCCATTGCGTTGATCTTTCCTCGTTCTTGATCGATTGGCACATGCAGAGTAGATGCGTTGTACATTTTTTCCTCGAGCATTTAACACATGTGGTGACCTATTTCCTGCAAAACAAAGACTTGGACATTCCATTTCGCCATCGCAATGGGGTTAGTGGGTGTGTTTACGACACTTTGTAATTTTCGTATTTCTCAGCCAATTTTTATACTATCGACGCAACTTTTCCTTCTTTTTTCCGCATAATCTAAATAAAACAACATAACTTATATTTCTATAAGTTATCAGTAACCCTTATCCATTTCTGGAGTTTGAATAAAGCATCATGCAAAAATGTCATCCGTAAGGGGACACTCAAGGTGCCACGACGCCGTGCATGAGATTACTTCAAACTAATGAGAGAGATCGAGGGATGTGTTGTCACTCATCCCGCTCCCACTTACTGTAAACACTCTCTCCATTCACCTTGATATTGATCTATAAAAACACTATCCATAGGGGGACACTCAAGGTGCCTCGAGGATGAGTATCAATCTCATGGTGTGAACTTTTAGGGAGAAACGTGAAGAGGATAAAATGAAATATCATATACCCCATTTTTCTCCCACTGAGCGTTTTACCTAGGGTTAATTAACTTAGAAAAATATGGCTACTGATAGGGGTGTTCAAAAAACCCGATGACCCGAAAAAATCGATCAACCCAACTCAACCCGTTTGGTTTGGTTGGGTTATAAATTCTTTTGGGATGGATTGAGTTCAAATAAATGAAAATTTTATGGGTTGGGTTACTTCATGAGTCACCTAAAATAATCCAAACCAACTCAAACCAACCCGAACCAATCCAAACTTATTATTAACTTTAAAATGTAATTTTTTTTGCTTATGTACAATTAGATATAAATATATTTGTTTTAGTTTTCTTTAATTTTATCAGTTTTTTGGATGATTTATTTTTCAACAACTCTTAAAAATAGTTTTTTTTTTTCACTTTGAAAAAAGATTATATATTATATAAATTGAATTTGAGTCGTTAATCTTAATTCATATATGAAAATAGTTATACCGAATTTTTACGTATTAACATTTTACTTCCTTTTATGACAAAAATTTAAATAAATGACCTGAATAACCAGAACTAACCCAACCCAAATGTTTCATGGTTGGGTTGGGTTGGGTTTATTCTTTAATGAGGGTTATTTGGGTGGAAGAAATTTACAACCCAAACAATTAGGTTGGGTCTAAAAAGACCTTCAACCCAACCCAACCTAACCCCCGAACATCCTAGCTACTAATTTTAACTAAGTGATTGTTTAATTGGCCTAAAAAACAACATTTGCTTTGGATAGTTAAAACAATTTTTTATTAAGGTTCATTAAACACTTTAACAAACGTTAAACAATAATTGCATGCTTGTAGCAAATCTATCTAATTCACATTTCCAGGTAAGTTCCCAGGTAGGGGTGTTACATTTCCGTCAACTTAAATACCCCAACCTAGACAGAACTAGTCTTAGACAAAAGGTCCCTTATAGATATATTTATAATCTTTTAATTAAAATCAAATCCTATTAAACCGATTAAAAGATTAAACTAAATTTCTAATCTCATTGGAAATGTGATCTTAGATCTATATGATTCATATTTTAAATCTATTTTAAAAAATGAATTTTTAACCTAAGGTTTGCATGCAATTCTGATTTATTGATTTTAATTTCTAATTTTATTTTGTTATAACAATTATAAGTGAATGAAATAAATTAAAACCATACATTGCAAGTAAAGTATACTTAGATAATTTTATAACAATTATAAATTACCCTAAAGTGGTGACATGCTTCATGCAATTTCATTTCATTACTAATATACATAACAATTATATACTAAAGTAATGAAATTAATAATAACATACTTCAAACATACATTCATACTACATATTATTACTCTTATAATATAAATGATGCATGTATATGTTATTAATGCATGCATGCATATATTATAACATTTATACTATATGATGTATGAACATGCTATAAAATTAAATCATGCAACTAAACATATGTTATAACACTTATAATATAAATGATGCAAGAAATTAAATGCATAACCTATGGTGGGATTTTATACTATATGGCATACATTATGACATATAATAATAAAATTTAAATCATACATCACATGTATAATTTAAACACAATTAATGAACTGGGATTGGACACTAAAACAAAATAAATCTAACTATTACAAATTAATAGTCATCCAATTTGAAACAGGTGAACCAAGCCTCGAACCAGACCACGAACAGCTTGAACTAGCCATGAACTAGTCAAGAAGAACCCAACCAACTCGAATCGGAGAACCCACGAATCGAACCAGACCAGTAGACCATGAACCACGTGCGAACCAGAACTGGACCGCGCGTCGTGATGCTGGACACAGCGTCGCAATGCTAGGGCACAATTAAAAAAAAGTGCCTCAACCTCAGAAGCCAAGGCCGAGTCGGGTCTACATGCCAGTTGCATTTCGACACCCATCTCCACATGTTGATCCATGCCAAATGTTAAACCTTACTCCCTCATTGGTAAATCAAAAAAGAAAGCTACAATAACAAAAATTGTGTAAACAAAACCAAATCAAGGAAAAGCCTAAAATCAAGTCAAAGGGGGCTTGATAAGTTCATTTTAGGATAATCCAGGGATTAAGAATCTCGAAACCTCTGGATCCAGGAAAGCCAAAAATCAAATTCCAAGGGGCTTAATATGGTCATTCCCAAGATAATCTAGAGATTAAGAACCTCGGAACCTTTAAACCTAGGAAAGCCAAAAATTAAATCCCAAGGGGTTTGATATGATCATTCTTAGGATAATCTAGGGATTAAGAACTCCCAAGCCTTTAAACCCAAGAAAGTATAAAATCAAACACAAGGGACTTGATAAGGTCATTCCTAGGATAATCCAAGGATTAAGAACCCTGGAGCCTTTAAACCAAAGAAAGTCTAAAATCAAGCCTCAAGGGGCTTGATATGGTCATTCCCAGGATAATCTAAGAATTAAGAACCCTGGAACTTAAGTAGAAAGAAGAGCCAAAAGTTGGGTCGATGAGCTCGATAGGTTTTTTCAGCTAAGTCACAAAAAGAAAGTTGATCTTTGGAATTGAAATCGGATGTCCAAAGCTCCGAAGTGCACATCGTATAAGGCTAAGACTATCAGGTAAATCATACTCCCAAGCAAGGACTAATGAAGAACAAATTCAAATATTTGGTCTCCCAAAGTCCTAGTTAGGGGGTGGAGGCTAATGTTATGGGTTATTTTTGGACCAAAAATCACGAGCTCAGGAAGACGGGAGGAGTGTAAGAAATGGGCCAATGGACCAAGGCAAAATGGACCATTCAGTCCAACTTATGCACCCCGGCCTCAGAAGCTAAGGGCAAGGTGGGTTGGGTTATTACCCAACTTGCCTTCTGGGTGAGGATGAGGCAAGTTGGTCATTTGGCCCCAAAGTTGAGGACGAGACAGTCATTTTTCCATCCCAAAAGAATTTCCTCTCAAAGCCATGGTCCAAGTTACCTTGGCCGAACTGAATTGACGTTTCCTAATCCCTTTTACCTTTCCTACCTCTCTTTGGGATTAGAGATCCAAAGCTACCACACTATAAATAGGGGTCATAGTCAAACCCAAAGGTAAGTTCTTTTTCCCTATCTCTAGCTTGCTCTAACCTTTTTCTAAATACTAACTTAAGCATCAAAGTTTCTATGGTAGACACTACACTAATGTCTTCTTTTCTTATCTTGCAGATCGTCTTCCTTCTCCGAAATTATAATTTCACTGTCGAAGGCACATGAAGGTTAGATGAGTGTTCCTTCCTGGAATTTGTCTTCAACACATATGAAAGATTTCAACATAAATTAATTCTTTATTTGGTTTAATACTTGACAAATGAAGATAAATATAAAAATGCCTAAGTAAAGATAGTTTTGGTAATGTAATATGATATATATACAGGGGGCATGAACCAATCAATTTTTTATTTTTTATTTTTTAATTTGAAAAATCTATGTACAACTGACTCTTTGGAATACATTTTTAAGTGTTTAATTTAAAAAATAAGTTATTTTAGAAAAAATTGAAGTGTTTGATAACCACTTAAAATAGTTTTTAAAGTGTATTTAGATATGTTTTTATCAAAAGTGTTTAAATAAAAATGAATTTATTGAAAAATACTTTTTTTCTCAAGTAAATTCAAACGGACCATTAATATTTTAATTTCTTTTAATAATGGCAAGGGGATTGAACTTTGAACCAACTATCTATGAAATTAATGACTAGATTTTTTTGTTTATTTCCATCTTTATCGTTCATTAAATTATTAAAAGAACAAATGTTTAATTTGTGAGTTCTATATTACCAAGTAAGGTAAAGTAGTCTCATTAATTTAGTTTAATTACTATTTCCTTGCCTACCTCAACCTCGGCAAGGTCTACGCACCAAATCAAGGGGTTGGACTTTATTCTCTCACTCTCGCATATTATTGGATTAAGAAACAAAATTACTATTTGAAATTGATAAAATCACATTTATCATGTTTAAAATTATTCTGAAACAGACATTTAAGCATTTCAAATTAATTTAATATTTAATTTTACATTTGTCCGTGCAATTTTTTTACCATCAAATTTTATTTTAAATGATTAAAAATATGTTTCTTGCAAATAACCTAAAGGGAGGAGAATCAATTTCTGCATATACAGAATTTCACAAGAAGAAAAAAGAGCAAAGTGATCATGTTTTCTATATCTATCATTAGGTTTCAGCAATGAAGAATATTCCAAGTTTCATGTTTTTAAAAGATGACAAAATAAAGATTGTCCAAAACAGCAATTAAGGCCTTTTCTAAACCTTGTGAATGGGATGAGTTGGCTTTTTAGCCATTTACTTAGTCTATACAAGAAACAATGTAGGCATGAATTCAAAAACCTTGGCAAATTTAATAACTAAGATTCGTTTTGGTGATGAGTTTCATGTTATAAGTTAACGAAATTAGTCCAGGTGCTCATTTATTCATATTTATCTATATATTATTGACAAAGTCATCATGGATTCATTTGATAGTGAGAAAAGCAACAATAAACTCAACTTCGTGAATTCTGTGAATTTGGTTCTTTCAAACTACATTCAAAACTCTGTTTGTTTCAAAATTTTCTACATTATTTCAAATATTTCAAAATTACTCTTGACTAGAAATTTATTAGCATGCTAGATAAAAAATGAAAAAAGGCAATTGCAAATATAGTGATGAAACTCAAAGTATTAGCAAATATAACACAATTCAAAAAAAATTTACAAATATAACACAATTCAAAAGAATTTACAAATATAACAAAAATTTAGATTTAACTCTCGACGACTATCAATGATCGACTATATCATTAATCTATAATTGATAGAGTCTATCATTGTTATGAGTCTCTCAGCGTATAGATTCTATCAATAATAATTTTGGTATACTTGCAGTTTTTTTAAAGTGTTGCTATACACCTAAATATTAACCCTAAAAGTGCTACCCATTACAATTACACAAATGAAAATTGAGGCCTCAAATGGTGAGGCAGTGACCATTCTAGACTTATTTTATGGTCACCGTCACACTCTTCCATATCCAATGACTTCTACTCCAATGATAGTTTTCAAACATTTATAAAAGAACAACGATAATATTGCAACTTTTGAAATAATATACATAGATATTTTTCAAACATATGGCAAAGTTCAGTTTTTTTTCTTTCGCAACTTTCTTTATAGTATAAGTTTCTTCTCTTTCGCATAATTCACTTAGTCTTTGGAATTTCAAGAATATCTTCATTTCATAAGTCCAAGATCCACATCTATAAATCGAATGGAATCTTCCAAACAAAAGAAGATCTAGCTCTAGCCTTCTAGGCTATCAATTGTTAGATCAGCATTGGTGTTAATCAGAACAACTAAACATAATTTTATTGCTCAATATCCATAAAAGCCAAATAATCTAATCCAAAGTATCATTAAGACATTAACAAGAGAACAATGGAATACAACCCCTAAAGTGAATAAATAAGCACTGAACTGAACCCTTCATTGAATCAAAAAAAGTTTCTAAAGAAATTGAACTTGGAAAAAAAGGGAAGAGGATGATGATGCTGTGAAGAAAGAAAAAAATGGCATTTGAGATTCTCTAATTCTACAAACACATCAGATTCATCAATGGCTGCAGCCATTGTAATCAATCAACAGAAGCAAATCCCAAACACCTAATAATATTACTAACAATCAGAAGTAACAGTAATGGAGGATGATGAAATTCAGAAAACAACCTGAATTTGAGTTGATGAAGAAGAGATCCCAAATTCCTCAGCTGCCCCAATTCTCCATATTGATCCTTCTCTTTGTTGTTCTTGTTGTTGTTGTTCTTCTTCTTCTTCTTCCTGATTTATTGCTAAGTTCTGTGTCTGTTTCAGATTTGAATTCAATCATCAGATTCGTTCTTCTTCCCCAATCCGTCGATCTCCCTTTCCTCCAGCAATTTTCCGGTCTCTTCATCGGCCTGAGCAGCCTTCTTTTGAGCTTCTTTCGCCTTCAGCGCCTGCAATTTCGAGTGATTGTAATACGCAACTCCAATGAAAGCCAGACCATAGCCAAACAAGTTGACTGGAGTCACAGTGTCCTTAATCACCGACCACGAGAAGGCGATTAAAAGCCAATCCTTTACCACGCCGGCGACATTCATCGTTAGGGCAGAGGTTTTTCCGACGAGTAAGAACACAGCAAGATTTAGGGCAAATGCGCAGAAGGAATTAGTACCGAAAATCACATAATCGAAATTGAAACTGGATGTAGCCTTCAAAATTGGGAACTCGACGAAGATCCACGGCACTAACAAGAAAACAAAACAACAAGGCGCAACGTAATACAAAGAAGTGATTGGATTCAATGAAATTCCTTTAGATGTAAGCAAAATCTGGATCAGAACAAGCCGAGTTGCCTCGAATGCAACGGCACCGAGTTGCAAAGCCACACCCCAGGCGTCAAATTTCGCTTCACCATAAGCAGCGATCGCAACACCAAACGAAATCGAAAGCATATTCACCATTGTTTCGGTCTTGAAACCTTCTTTCTTCAAGAGAACACCGATCGAATAAACAGCGACCGGCATCAAAGCCTTGAGCATCTGAATGAAGGAGACAGAGAGGTAAATGTAAGCGGAATTAGAAAGCCATAATGAGAGAGAATAGAGAGCTCCGATTGGGACGACAGAGGAAAGATAGAGATCTCTGGACATTGAAACTGGTTCGACGAGCTTGAAGACGCGAATGAGAAGAAAAGCGAGAGAAGCACAAAAACCCATATGGATCATGGTGAGGGAAATCGGAAATGGCCAATCGTACATCTTCTTGTCGAGGATGAACTTGTTGTAGACGATGACGGTGAAGCTGAGGAAGATCCAAATGGCGACATAGGTGTAAGAGAGAATGATCTTCTTCAGAACATTGTCACTGAGAGAACCGCCTTTGCCCATTGAAAGAAATTGAAGAAGAAGAAAAAGAAATTTGAAGAATCAACAATGGAGGATTCAGAGAAAGGGACTGAGCTCGATTTGAGTACGGATCAGGGAAGAAGAAAGAGACAGAGAGAGGAAAGGGAGAGAAATCTGGGAGAATAAATAAATTGAGAATCAGTGGTGAAGGAACTTTAGGGAAGTCTAATATAGATCCATTCTAGTTTGATTTTTTTTTTTTTTTTTTTTTAGGTTTATTTATTTATTTTCTCATTGGGTTTTGGTGCAACGATGAAATAATAAATAAATTGTGGGGTCGAAAATGGGAAGAATATGTCTTATTTTGTTGTCTTGTGTCCAAATTCTTGAATCACTCAGGGACTGCCATGTTTGAATTTGAATTTCAAAACAAAATTATTTGAGCGTATTTAGATTAAATTCATTTTGAAATCATTGAATTCTATTTATTCTCTACTCTTTTTTAAATATTTTAAAATTCCTTTATACAATTAGACTACGTTTACATTAAAAAAAATAAATGAATTTGGTTATTTATTATGTTTTCTGTAGGGCCCACGGCCCAATCTATATTAAAAATTATTGTTATCGTTAATATATATATTAAAGTATGAGATGTATGAATCTATCATATTTATACTTATTATTACCGTTTAGAGTCATTACAGTAAATGTGGTAAATTCATTACTCTAAGTAAATATGATCAAAACTAATTCAATTACATTGCAATTTTTGTTCATTATGATTTATTTATAATGAAATTTCATTCTGATTAAACCAATTTTCATTATGGATTGATGAATGTAGTCTTAGAGTAGGATATTTTTTTAATTAAAAATATCATTTTGGATACTATATTTTGAATTTTTTTAATTTTAGTTTTTTTTAATATTATACGTGTCTATAAGTTAGTCAACGTGTTATTATTGAATCTTAAATTTAGTCCCTTACTTTTTTTTTTTTTTTTGAGATAATAATCTTATTTTTATTTATTATAAAAGACTAAATAATAATAATAATAATTTTTATTTAAAGAAATACAATATATGGATGTATCTTTAAAATTATACGAAAATACACTAATAGATAATAAAAGATTTTTAGAAAAATTAACAATAAGCTAATGATATGGACTAAATTTAAGATTTAGACCATAACGATATTTTAATCTTTCATTATATCATTTTTATGTATATCCTTTGCATGTGTGTATATTATTATATATCATATATGGAATGATAATAATGACTTTTGAAGATATGGATAATTTCCCTTTTAAAAAATTACGGATAATTCAGTACCAAATTTTAATTTGGGAAAAAAAATCAATTACAAATTTTACTATATTTATAACTTTTTTCAAAACTTTATTAATAAACAACTGAGATCGCAAAATTCAGTTAATTTATACTTTTTCTATTAAAAAGAAAAAATCACTGTTGATCTTTGCTTTTATACATTTTGAAAAACATAGACACGTTATATATTCTTTTATGAAATTTATTGTCATTATTTAATTAAATTCCACGGACTGATTTTAAGCTTTATTAGAAATAAGGATGTACATCGGTCGGTCAGTATCGTTTTAGGGAGGAAACCGGCATCGAAAGCCGACCAAAAAAAATAGTGTGAAATTTGTCTTTATATTGGTCGGGTCGATTTGGTCTTTTTTCTTTTTTCTTTTTTTCTTTTTAAGAAGAGCCAAGTTGAATGAAAGGAAAAGATGAATGGATAATGTGGTATTGTTAGGTTAATAAAATTAACAACTTTTTTAATTTTAAATCAATCATTTTTATTATGAAAAATTTAAATAAATCATGTAATGGTTTAAAAATTAGGCAACATAAAAAATAATAATAAATCAATATTAAAATAGTAGGCTTGGTTAGTGGTAATGTGTTTGCTTTTATACTTATTTGAAAAACAAACAAACAAACAAAAACAAAAACAAATATATATGCGTCGGTCGGTCGGTTTTCAAAAAAAAAAAAAAAAAAAAACCCAGAAAAACCAAAAACCAACCAATCAACCCCTAGTCTAACCAATCGACCTTAATTCGATCGGTTTTCGGTGCTTTTATGTACACCCCTAATTAGAAACACAAGAATATAGTTAGAATATTTAGAATTCTATAGAATAAAATGAAATGAAATTAAAAAATTACAACAACCAAATGGTAGTTCAACATTCTTATAACTTTAATATAATTTTTTTTTAATACGAACACGGTTTATGCTTTGTAGGTAAAGATATCTATTACTTTATTTTAGATTGAGGTTTCAATCCCTTATCTCTACATTGTTATATAACAATAATATAACATCTTTATGATTGTAGCGTACTTTTTTTTTTTAGTATGATAGTAGCATACTTAGTCTAAATACCATTTTTTTTTTCAAATTTACCTAAAAATAAATAATGGTAAATTTGTTACTTCATATTGATACATTTATATACTCTATTGCATAAATTATCTATTGGCTTATTTGAGGGTAATTATTTTAAATAGTAAAATTGCTGAAAATATTTTCAAGTATAATAAATTGTCAGTGTCTATCCGTGATAGACTACGATAGACATCTATCAACGGACGATAGACCGCGATAGACATCAATCATCATTGATGATAGATAGTGACATTTTCTATATTTATTAATAAGTTGTTTCATTTTTTTTTTTTTTGTTCGAAGACAATCCTTTATTTTATTTAAGGGTATATCAATTATATGTGTTACAAATGGTATAAAAAATTGTATATTAATGTTAACCGTGGGAAAAAAACATCATAATCGTAAAATATTTTCCATATAACAAGTTTGCAAATATGACCCCATTTTTTTCTATTATAATCTTCATTTATAAACCTACATTTATACATAAAGAAGAAAAAAAATGGAACTTTTTGGAATAAATCATAATTCAAAAAATAAGAGAACTTTTTTAGAGTTGAATTAAAGGCACATTGACTTGTTATCCAAACCATGACAAAGAAATAACAAACGAAAATTGGGAACATGTTGCGGATCTTGAAGTCAAAGCGCTTAGGTTGATTGGTTGGAGATTGCTTTAATTTTATTATTATTCTAAAATGTAGATAGCTTTAAATTGACTATTCCTTTTTTACTTTTATAATATATATATATATATATATATATATATTATGGAGCATGTATATATTGAAAAAGAATAAAGATGATTCAAACTTCTGATACGTTGGTCAATAATAAATATCTTAACTATTTTTTTATGTGAACTTTAACTAGTTGAGTTGTTAAAAATATAGGGAAAATATTAATTTCTATCTCTAAATTTTTTGAGTTGTATCAATTTCAACCTCCAACTATTAATCGTATCAATTTAAACCATAAAATTTCGTAAGTGTATTAATTTGCACATTTCGTTACATTTCGTTTGGAAAAATCTCGTGTAAAGCTTATAATTGAATCAATTAAGCTGATAGGCTTTCATAAATGAATCAATTTAGTCACCTAGTCAAAATTTCATTTCGAGATCGTCTATGAATTTACTCTAATCATCCATTTTATAAAACCAACAATTGAAGAAGTTTACACCCATTTGAGAATGATTTTCAAAAGTGTAATAAAGTGTCTCAATTGATTGACTTATAAAAATCTACGAGTTTTATGGACTCAAATCATAAATTTCAGACAATATTGATCTAACGAGATCTGGAAGATGGTGTAAAGTGAACATACTTACGAAAGTTTAGAATCTAAATTGATAAGCTTGTTCATTAAGAGTTTTAATATTAATATAACCCAAAAATCGATCCCCATCTGGTGATGGAAGATGAGATCCTAAAACGATTTCAATCCATCACTTAAGGAGAAGTCTGACATCATTGAGATTTTAGATTAAGACATCTCGGAGGCACATAGATGAAGTGACTCGAAAAGTCTGATAGAGAAAGTGATAGCAAAGGAGGAAGTCAAGTAAAATAATATTAATGAACTCGATGAGTTAAAAGGACTTGTGGGGAAAAAAAACTATTGAAGAAAGAGAGACATAAATAGCATTTAAGAGGTATACATAAGTTGGTTCAATTATACTTTATTGCTAAATTAGATCATCTAAAAATGGAAAATAACACCAAACTTGGTTTGTTTTTTCAAATTTTAACTTGAGAACTCGACATAAAAATGCTTAAAATGAGAAACTTTAATGCAATAAAAAATCATTATATACGATTGAAATACATATATATATATATATATATATATATATTTAATTATAAGAGTTGATATATTCAAATCACAAATTTCGTGATCAGTAACACTCTCGTATGTCAGTTGAGTTATGATCGTTATAAAAAAAAAGAACATTCAATCCTTTTTAATTATCATACAAAGATGCACATCTAACTCTTTTTTAATCAACTATCCACGAGCCTTAATTTTTTTTTTATCAATATTTTTAAAAAACCAAGTGAAATTTTGAAAATGAAAAAAAAAAAATTGTTTTAATTTTGTTATTAGAATTTAGTTAAAAAATCTAACTATTTTACTTTTAAAAATGTAAATAATTATAAGAAAGTGAACAGAAATAGGTTTAATTTTGAAAAAGCAAATAGTAATTATAAGTAATAAGTATTTAAAATTCAATTTCGAAAGGTCAAGAACATATCATTAGACTTATTTATTTACATATCACACAACATGTCGATCTGCTCAAAAAGTAATTACACTGCACTAATTATGAATTATAACTTTTTCTTTTTTAATCAAATATCAATAAATTTAAATGGAAAATGTATTTTTGTTTTTTTTATAATTGACCCATTGTTTTTTCAAACAAATAAAATATAGCACAATATTTACAAATTTAATATTTATGGCTCAATTAGAATAATAGTATTAACAATAATTTAATATTAATTTTGAAAAAGTATCGTTTAACGTTTGTACTCATAAGGAAAAAAGAATAGAAAAAAGAAAAAAACTCAACATCACGACAAAAAACATATAATAAATATGTAAAAAAAAAAAATACTAATGTGATTATATTGTTATCTAATTCAATTTCTAACGCCAACGTGATTTGATTGTCCAAACATCTTTATTTTCACTAAAATACCTTAATTCAAAATATAATTATTTTTTCTTTTTTACATTCGTGTGTTCGGATCAGATTACGTGTCTCTCAAATAATTTCACGTGACAATCTACTAATCCTTCAAAATTTAATTTGTTAGGATGTAATTTCTTAAAATTATCCTAATTAATCATTAAATTGGTGAATTTTCAATTAATACGTTTATTTGCAATACTTGAACTAGTAAAAAAAGTTACAATATATTGTGGATTTAAATAATTTTTTGCCTCGTTATATATTTGTAAAAAGAAAAAGAAAAAAACTATTATATGTTAAATTATAGTAAACGCTTTTTTAATATTAAAATTTGCAACTCCTTTTTTTAACAAATAAAAAGGTTTCATATTTTTAGACTTTTAAACAAAGATATACTTTTTTTTGAAAAAATAGAACTTTTCGCCTTTTACAAGTAATCATTTTGCTTCCATAAGCAAAGTGGTGGCTTTCGCTTGATGTGTTTGCCAATAAAAAGGAAACGGTCATGAACTTATTATTGTTATTGTCATTATAGTAAGTGAATAATACTGTTTTGATTCTTTTGGCCATAATTTCTATTTAGTTCATAAATTTTAAAATGTTACACATTAAGTTTTTAAGTTAGATTTAATTTCAATGTAGTTCTAGGTTTCAAAATATTATAATTTTATCATTTATATTTAAGTTCTGGTTCAATTTAGTTTCTATGTTTTAAGATATACACTTTTAATCTCGATTATTCTATCTTTAATATTAATTTATGTTAACAAATTAAAAATCATTAAAAGAATTATAATTAATTAATCGGATATTTAATGAAAAGTTGAGATTAAAGATGTAAAATCTTGAAGCCTAAGAACCATATTGAAATAAAACTCAAATTTTAAGGGTAAAATTATAACATCTTGAAACTTAGGAACTGAATTGAAATAAAACTAACAATTTAAGGGATCAAGTGTGTAGCATTTTAAAACATAGGGACTAAATAGAAACCAGACCTAAAACCTAGGGATCGAAAATGTATTTTTTTGCTTATTATTGTTATTAATAAATATATTAATTACTTATATCTTCAATTACTAATATTAATTAATATATAACAAAATGTTGAGAGTTACCCAAGGCAAGACCCAAAAGTCCACAAGTTAGCCCAAACACATAGGGTACTGGGAGGAGACATAGGAGAAAATATGTCCCAAAAGGAAAATATTAATGCCTCGGGATTTGGACCGACCATTCGAGCCGATGAATTATACCAATAAAAAAAGGATCCAGTTAGACTCGGGCTGACACCCTACAACTCCAAGCGCCAGAAACGTCCAAAACACCATCGTTGCTACACGTAATTAGAGACACGTGTTAGAAGACGGACCTATAAGTAACTCTATTTAATCACCCAAAGAGGAGAGTGAGTAATTTTGAAAGAAGAGACATTATTAGAAATTAGTTTATATTTTGTTATAAGTTTTGTTATACGGGTAGTTAAATGCTGTTGTAATTATGCCTATTTATAGGCCTCTTTTGGTTAAGCAGATTTATTTACTTTGCTTTAATATGGTATCAGAGTAAAATTAAAACTCTTTTTCATTTTCCCTCCAGCCACTTTTTTTCTCGTGACTTTTCTTCTTCTCGGGCCGATCTCACTCCCCGACCTTCCGAACGCTAACGCCGATCTCGCTCGCTTCCGTCCACAGTGTCGAGCGCCACCGGTGAGCGCCGATTTTTCTCTCTTTTTCAGATTTCGACACCCTCAAGCCGCTGCCTTATTCCTCGTGACTTTCGTTCTTCTTCTTCATCCGAAACGACGATCATGACCAGATCCAACGACCCAACCTCATCCAGAAACTCCAACTCTATGGAGAATGTTCGAGCTTCCCTATCTTCCATTCTTGAACAATATCAGAACCCTTATTTTTTTCATCCCTCAGACAGCACCAGCCTTGTGCTTGTTTCCAATCTTCTTACGGAATCGAATTACGACTCGTGGAGTCAGACGATGGAGATCGGGCTCACTGTCAAGAATAAACTCGGCTTTATCAATGGTGAAATCCCTCGACCTTTCGGTGAGTTACTCAGTTCTTAGATCATATGTAATGGCATTGTCACCGCGTGGATTCTTAACTCTCTTTCCAAAGAGATTTCTGCTAGCATCAACTTCTCCAATTCCGCTCAAGAAATTTGGGCTGATCTGCAAGAATGGTACCAACGTAAAAATCGACCAAGAGTCTTCCAACTATGCCGTGAAATTTCCAACTTATCCCAAAATCAAGATTCTGTTACCACATACTATGGCAAGCTGAAAATGTTGTGGAATGAACTCATCTCCTATTGCCCATCTTGTTCTTGTGGAAAATGCACTTGTGGTGGTGTCAAGAACCTACAGACTTACTTCCAAACAGAGTATGTTATGGCTTTCCTCATGGGTTTAAACGATTCATCTGCTCCTATCAGATCTCAGTTATTACTAATGGAACCAGAACCATCAATCAATCGAGCCTTTTCTTTAGTTGCACAAGAAATTGACCAGAAAGCTTATTCTTCATCCTTTGGCAATGCGATATCTTCATCTAATGTCACTGCCCTCCTTGTGAAAAATGGTTCTTCTGCTTCCCACCAGACTGCTCCAAGCTATTCTCGCAACACCAATCAAAACAAGAAGAAGGATAAACCGATTTGCACCCACTGTAATATTCAAGGGCATACTATTGATCATTGTTACAAACTCCATGGATATCCACCAGGGCACAAGCTTTACAAACCTCCCGAATCAGCAAGAGCAGATCATTCTGATTCTTTATCCTCTTTAACATCTGAACAATGCCAAGGCTTATTGGCTATGCTCTAGTCCCATCTCAACAAGTCCAAAACAGCCACCATAGCAGCAACGTTCAATAAGGTAGATTCTATCACTCCTACAGCTCACGTTGTAGGTATTTGTTCCCTTTCTGATATATCTTCTGATCAGTGGATACTTGATTCTGGTGCATCAACTCATATCTGTCATAATAAGGTCCTATTCACTACTCTAAGACAAATTAAACCGAAAACTGTTACTTTGCCTAATCAGTCTCAGCTTCTGGTTGAATTTGTTGGGGATATTCAAATCAGCACAGATATCATGCTACAAAATGTGCTATATATATCAAATTTCTGTTTCAACTTAATTTCCATAAGCTCTTTAACTTCCTATCTACCCGTCATGGTCACTTTTTCTAGTGATTTTTGCCTCATTCAGGACAAGTACTCTTTGAAGACGATTAGCAAGGCTAACAAATGGAATGGATTATACTTGTTGCAAGCATCAGTTGATAGGTCCTTACATTCATTTTCACATACTACAGAACTTGTTTGTTCTTCCATTACTACATTCTCTGCTTCTACTTGACATAATCGGCTTGGACATCCATCATATAAACATCTTAGTTTCCTAAAAGACATTTTACATGTAGACATGGATAGTACTTGTAATAAATGCATGATTTGTCCTCTAGCAAAACAAAAACGACTGTCTTTTCAAAGCCATAATAGACTTACTGCTCATGCTTTTGATCTTATACATTGTGACATTTGGGGCCCTTAAAATGAACCTACTCATGTTGGATATCGTTACTTTTTAACACTAGTTGATGATTATTCTCGGTACACTTGGGTTTCTTTTTATGAGGAACAAAAGTGAAGCTATTACTATTTTCCCTCACTTCTTTCAGTTGATTGAAACTCAATATGGTTTTTCCATAAAAGCTTTTCGATCGGATAATGCACCAGAACTAGCCTTTACTGATTTTTTCCTGCCAAAGGTGTTCTCCATCAGTTTTCTTGTGTTGAACGGCCTTAACAAAATTTGGTAGTAGAAAGAAAACATCAACATTTGTTAAATGTCGCACGATCTCTATTATTTCAAGCTAGGTTACCTATCTTGTTTTGGGGAGAGTGCATATTGACCGCATCTTATTTGATCAACTGGATTCCATCTCATATCTTGTCCTGACAAACACCTTACTATCGTTTGACTGCTGAACATGCTGACTATACTACACTATGAACTTTTGGTTGTCTTTGTTTTGCCTCTACTTTACCTTCTCACAGGACCAAGTTTCAGCCTCGGGCCATTGCCTCTGTTTTTTTTTGGATATCCTACTGGCATCAAGGGCTATCGCATATATGACATTGAGAAGAAGCAATTCTTTATTTCAAGGGATGTTGTGTTTCATGAAGACATATTCCCTTTTCATCAAATCAGTTCTCAAGTAGAAGTACTTGATTCTTTTCCTGATCTAGTTTTACCATTATCACTTCCATTTTTAGGTGATTTATCCAGCAATGAAGCCTCTTCATCATCTGCTTCTGCTACTCCTGAGCTTTCTGACCAGCCTACTTCACATGACGTTTCTCAACCTACTGCTCCCTTTGTTCCCTTTGCACCTGTTGATGATGATGCTGCAGTCACTGATCAGCCCCATTTGTCTTTACTTGAAAATTCTTCTCACTGTCGCCGCTCTACAAGAACGACTAAACCACCCTCATATCTCAAGGACTATCATTGCAACCTCCTTTTACACAATCATTCTCAGCAGACAGTTACTAAGTATCCTTTGCAAGCTGTTTTATCTTATGATAGACTGAATCCTATCTACCAGATGTTTTCTCTCAATATCTCAACCGCATATGAGCCTCAGTTTTATCACCAGGCTGTCCTTCATGAACATTGGTGCCAAGCTATGCACGATGAACTTCTAGCAATGGAAACCAACCGTACTTGGTCTGTTGTGCCCTTACCTCACGGACAACACTCTATTGGATGCAAATGGATATACAAAATCAAGTATCGTGCAGATGGGACCATTGACCGCTACAAGGCACGGTTAGTAGCCAAGGGATACATGTAGCAAAAAGGCCTCGACTATATTGAGACATTTTCTCCTGTTGCCAAGCTTATTACTGTCAAAGTACTTCTTACTCTTGCGGTCTTAAAAGGTTGGTCTCTACTTCAACTAGATGTTAATAATGCTTTCTTACATGGTGATCTCGTTGAAGAGGTATACATGGATCTACCTTTGGGTTACAAGCACAATGTTGTTCACAAACAGGGGGAGCATCTTGTTTGTCTCTTGCATAAATCCATATATGGCCTTAAGCAAGCATCACGCCAATGGTTTAACAAGTTCTCAAAGGCACTCCTTTACTTGGGATTTTCTCAATCCAAGTCCGATTACTCCTTATTCACTCGAGGTTCTGCTCAATCCTTTGTTGCTTTGCTTGTTTATGTTGATGACATAGTCATTACCGGTGCTTCTGTACTACATGAGATCAAAGATCATCTGCACGAGACCTTCAAGCTCAAAGACTTAGGGTCTCTTCGGTATTTCTTGGGTCTTGAAATTGCAAGATCGTCTTAGGGTATTCTTCTATCACAACGGAATTATATATTGCAGCTCCTAGAAAATCATGGTTTGTTGGCTTGTAAACCGACTCCTCTACCTCTTGATCCGGCTTTAAAGCTCTAATTTGATGCTGGTACCCTCCTTCCTGATGCAACATTGTATCGGAGACTCATTGGAAGACTGCTATACTTGACTATTTCTCGGCCTGACATAGCTTTTGCTATCCATAAACTCAGTCAGTTTGTTGCTCAATCTAGACAACCTCATCTTGATGCTGTCATGTCTTTACTTAAGTATTTGAAAGCTTCTTCGGGCCAAGGTATTCTGCTACAACCTGTCCATACATTCCAATTAAAGGTGTATTCCGATGCTGATTGGGGATCTTGTCCTGATTCAAGGAAATCTATAACCGGTTTCTGCATCTTCTTGGGTGATTCCATAATTAGTTGGAAGGCTAAGAAGCAGTCTACGGTACCCGTTCTTCTACCGAAGCTAAATACCGAGCTTTAGCTGCTACTACAAGTGAATTGCTATGGGTTGAACAACTTCTTCATGAGCTTTCAGTACCTCTTATTCATCCCTCTTTAATCTACTATGATAATGAGGCTGCTGTCCATATTGTTGAAAATCCAGTTTTTCATGAACGGACGAAGCACATTGAAATTGATTGCCATTTTGTCCGAGATCACATTGTTCGTGGCAATGTCAAACTTCTACCCATCCGGTTTCACTTGCAACTTGCTGATATCTTCACCAAGGCTTTGCCCAAAACTTTGTTTTTCTCCTTACTATCCAAGATGGGTATTCTTAATATAACCACACCATCTTAAGGGGGGAGTATTAGAAATTAGTTTATATTTTGTTATAAGTTTTGTTATAGGAGTAGTTAAATGCCGTTGTAATTATGCCTATTTATAGGCCTCTTTTAGTTAATAAATGATACAACAGATTTATTACTATGCTTTAATAGACATGACCTTACTTTTTTTGTATTTCCCTGAATTAGCCACTCCTTGTACTAACTTAAACATTAGAGTGCAATACGCTTGACACTATATCGGTGCGAGGATCTCTTGTGGAGGTTGTCTTAGAGTATCTCGAGACCAGATTAGGGAGAAGTGGACTAGAGATCAAGATCACTGAAGCCCTATAATGCAACAAAGGACAATGTAAATGAGATACGAGCGCTAACACAAACATATATTTATACCAAAATTTAAAAGGTCGGAAGCAATTCCTTAAAAAAAATATGTAGAAATTTGTACTGAAAAACAAAATTTAAAACGGCACAAGTACAACTACAATCTAATCAAATATTTAAACTAAAAAACAAAGGGGCCTTTAAACTCGAAGGCTACGTTTATTTAATCTCGAAATTCAAATAATTCAGTTACATCCTTAAATTTGTTATGTTCTAAGAGAGATTTACTCTTTTCATGCCACATCACGCTAAATCATTTATTGTTAGCTCAATTAAATTAATATGTTGCATTATATGTAAATGTCACATATTAATTTATTGTAATCAATATCAAAGTTAAAAATAAGTATCTGAAATATGATTTCTCGTCGCTAAAGAAAATAGAAGTGAGATCAAAGTAAAATATAACATAAACCAATCAATATGATTTTATTTTTTTATTTTTTTTTATTTCTTTTAAGAAATAGATATGAGGAGAAAAATGCCTTTCTAATCCCTAACTTTTAAGTTTAGTTTTCATTTGATTCATAAATTTCAAAATGTTATATTTTTTGTTGGCTTTTTAACCCTTAATTTAAATTAATTATTTAATAAATGTTGGGATGATAATAAACCTGATTTTTTTAATAATAATTTTATTATTTTGAATAGTCCATAGCATAGAGTTCGGAACAACGATTCCAATGCTAACCTAAATTGAAGTTTGGATGAAAAAGATATAGCAAAAACAAGCATAATGAAAAAAATTCGAGATGGTGACATAGCGAATTAATCACCAAATTGGACCAATTAGATATTGCCACTTGGAGCTATAGGATAGTGATGCATGGGGCTTTAAATTTGTAATTGGTAGATTTTAGTTTTTATTGAAAGAAAAGAGAATCAAAAGAAATTGATTTTGTAAAAAAAAAAAAAAATGATTTTGTTAAATAAAAAATGAATTTTAAAAAATAAATTTAATATTATTTTATATTTGTGTCTAGTTACTAGTTTTTGACAAATGGTGGGCTCTTATTTTAGTATTATTTTTTTTGGTTTTAAAAGAAATGATTTTAAAAGATATATATTATTATATTATTTCTTGTTTGTCTCTAACTGCTAGTTGAGTTTAAATCTCTACCATTTAATTGAACTTTTTGAACACTCCAATGACCCAAATTAAAATCCACTTTTTGCTTTATTTATCTATATTTTTATGCTTCGTCTTCTCCAAAATTATTTCAACTTTTCACATTTTTACAATCCTCAAAATTAGTAAAAAGCTACCATTGTTACTCTCTCTACAAACTTCCAATTTTCTTTCTTTTCATCTTATTTTTAGAGAAATTTCTATTGTATTGTGAGGATTAAAGTGCATGAGCTCAAACTTGTATATCCACTCTTTTTAAAGAGTTTTATTGTGTGATTTAAAACTTAAAAAACATTGTAACGGTTGGATCCTAATCCGTGGAAAGGATTGAGTTTGCTTTTGAATCAGTAAAAGGAGCAAGATAGCGGTTTGACTCTCATTCGTGGAAAGAGTCAAAGAAATTTTTTAATTGAAGTCCCAAGAGGCACTTGGGAAAGTGGATGTAGGTCGTATTTGACCGAACCACTATAAAAATCATGATGTCTTCTTTTCTAACTCTTTCTTAGTTATTTTTGCACTTAATTTTAATTGTTTGCTCTTGTTGGTTGATATTGATTGAATAGATTATCACATACTTTTATCAATATTGTTATTTAGTATCAATTAAGATTTTGTTAATTTAATTTAAAAATTATCTAATTAGTTCAAATTGAACATATTTAGGAAAATTTTAATTAAACCCTATTCACTACCTCTTTAGGGTTGCCATACCTGTCCAACAATTGGTATTAGAGCAAGGTTGCTCTCTTGAAATTTAATTTTCTTGATAAACTTTATTGTTAGAGCATTATGGCAAACTTGGTAGGAAATGGAATTGTTGAAGGGCAATCTACTTCTAGGCATCCTTATTTCAATGGTTTAAATTATGCATATTCGAAAACTAGAAAGGAAATTTATTTGCAATCTATTGACCATAATTTGTGGTTAATTGTTGCTAAAATTCCTTTTGTACCCATGGAAAAGGGTGACAATGTTGATAAGTCTAAATTAGAAGAAGAGAATGATGAAAATGAAATGAAAAAAAATATTCTTTTAATACTAAGGCTATTAACTATTTGTATTGTGCGTTGAACAAAGATGAATTTAATAGAATATCCATGTGTTCTTCTACTCAAGAAATTTGGAATACTCTTGAAATTACTCATGAAGAAACAAATCAAGTTAAAGAGTCTAAAATTAGCATGCTTGTTCATAATTATGAATTATTTAAAATGGATACTAATAAGTCTATAACAAATATGTTTACTAGATTTACTACATTATCAATGTTTTGAAAGAACTTGGTAAAGTCTACACAACATCCGAAAATGTTAGAAAAATTCTTAAGTCTCTACCTAAGACTTGGGAAGCAAAGGTGACGATAATCCAAGAAGCAAAGGATCTCACTAAACTTCCATTGGAGGAATTCATTGGCTCACTCATGACCCATAAGATTACGATGATGGAACGCTTGGAGGATAAGTCCAAGAAGAAAAAGAGAATTGCATTAAAGACCATTTACTTGGAAGTTGATTCCAAAAATGAGGATGTCCTTGATGAAAATCATGTTGCCTATCTCTCATGTAAGTACAAAAATTTCATCAAGAGGAAGAAACAATTCAAGAAACAACTATCAACTCAAAGAGAGTCAAAATGTGAGAAAAGCAAAAAGGATAAGGTTATTTGTTATGAATGCAAAAAGCTGGGTCATATAAGAACATATTGTCCACTCCTCAAATCATCTAAGAAATCCATGAAGAAGCCATTGAAGGCTACTTGGGATGATAGTAGTGAAAGTGAAAATGGAAATGATGGTGATGAAGGGGCACATCCTTGTCTCATGGCTCATAGTGACAAAGAGGATGAACAAAATGATGAGGTAACTCTAGAATCTCTTTCTTATGATGAATTGTTTGAAGCTTTTGAAAATATGCAAAATGACTTAGAAAAACTTAGCTCAAAATATGTTGTGCTTAAGAAGAAATACAATACTTTGACTAATGAAAATAAGTCTTTACTTGATGAAATTTCTTGCTTTAAAGAGAATGAGCATGTTGTACAAATTGATGGAATAAATGCCTCTTGTGATAAGCATATTTGTGATTGTGATGGGAAAAAATCATTGCTTAATAAAGTTAGGTTTCTTGATCATGATGGTTGTGAAAAGGATAATATGATTAAATCACTTAAAGAAAAAGAATTAAATGTCTTGCAAGAACTTGATAAAGCTAAAGAGTCTATTAAAAAGTTGACAATAGGTGCTCAAAGATTGGACAAAATAATTGAAGTAAGCAAGTCTTTTGGTGATAAGAGAGGTTTAGGCTATATTGATGAATGTTTTACTCCTTCAATTTCTAAAACTATATGTCATATTTGTGGTGTTGAAGGTCATATTAGACCTAAGTACTTTAAATTGAAGTATGATCACACTACTTCTTCAAGAAGAAACTTTTCTCAAAGAGCAAAGTTTTACAATGCTCCAAGAAAGAATTTCTCCAAGAAGAGTAAAGTGCATAAATTTGTTGTTAGAGATAAATTCTTGCATAATGTTATTTGTTTTTCTTGTGGTAAATATGGACGTAAAGCTTATTCTTGTTACTTGTCTAGATCCAACACTTTTATTGCTAATGGAAAAATGAAATGGATCCCTAAGTTTGTAAATGCTAACACTATTGGACCGAATAAGTGTGGGGTACCAAAGAATCAAACTTGAATATTTTGTTTGTAGGTTTGTTTGAAAGCCTCCAAGATAAATAAGTGATACTTGGATAATGGTTGCTCAAGGTACATGACCGGATACCGATCTAAGTTTATTTCTTTCTCCAAAAAGGATGGAGGCATGGTGACTTTTGGTGACAACAAGAAAGATAAAATTATTGGCAAGGGTAATATAGATAATGAATGTCCCATCCCTTCTCAGATTAACCTCTTAATCCGCGAATAGATGTGAAGACAACAATTGTCAACCCACTTATGACAACTATTATCCAACATACTCATGAAAACCTATTCCGCTGCCTGAACATGTGGGAGAGCCTTTTAAAGCCCAGTGAGTGACTCCTTAAGTAAAACATACTTTAAATCATAGTTAACATAAACATGCTTATCAAAGAAACATTTATTAAATCATAATCAATGTTTTAAAATGGAACTAAAATCATAAGAATATATCATATAAAAACACTGAAATAATTATTAGCATCTTCCTGAAACTCCACTACTCTGTTGCCTGAACATGTGGGAGAGCCCTTTTGCTCAATCCTCAATAACCTTAGTTGAGAGAGAACCCTTTTGTTCGATCTCATCAACATCGATAACATAGTCATGTGTGCACGTAGAGCTGGATTGGGTCCTAACCACCTTACCATACCTTTGGTGTCAAGGATCCCTATCATCATTGAAATCTGGGTACCTTACTGTACCTTCGGTTCCAACATTGGAGTAGGGTTTGTACAAGGCACAAATATTAAACATTTAAGAACATATACAGAGTATGCGTATTTGAAATAATCATACCTCATAGTTTCATACCACTGCATGGTGCCTTGTAAAACATAGAATATACTCGATTAGTTTCAACATGCGATAAAAACATGGCATAGGCTTACTGAAAAATGCATGCTAAACTCTTAAATAACTTCATTATTTAAGAACATAGATCATGTGATCAACATTCATTTTAAAGCATGCGTTGGAGAAAATCATGATATAATAACTTCATATGAAATGCCTAAGCATTAGGAATCATTCATAAAACTTGCATAGAAAACACTTATTAAAACTTGTCACTCACTGTCTCAAGTTACTTATCCAAGGGGTTGTACGCCTCTCCTATTTGCGTTTGCCCTGAAAAGGAAAGGTCCCTTGGTCAGTATACTTAGCCCCCTTTTGAGCTTAACACATAGCTTAACTTCATCACATACTAGTAGCTATCGCATCATAGCTCAGTTCGACTGTGATAATTTTAGGCTCGGCTTACCTTTCCTACCAAATTTGAGTATCTCTTTCCACTGTTATAGATTTAGGAATACTCAATCTCCAATCTTAAATTCTAATTCTCTTCTTCTTTTATCTTCATAGCTCTTCTGTCTGTCATGAGTTATCTTCAGATTTTCTCTGATTAACTTAACATTTTCTAATGTTGCCTGAACTAACTCTGGTTCTATTAACTGTCTTTCATGGACTTCATTCCAGCAAACCAGAGTTCTACAAGATCTTCCATACAAAGCCTCATACGGTGCCATACCGATACTAGAATGGTAACTATTATTATAAGCAAACTTTACCAGTGAAAAATGTGTATCCCAGCTACTTTTAAACTGCAATACACAAGCTCTCAATATATCTTCCAGAGTTTGAATTGTTCGTTCTGATTGTCCATTTTTCTGTGGATGAAAGACTGTACTGAAATGCAACTTAGTACCAAGTGCTACAAACTAGGTCGAAACTTTGAAGTAAACCTTGGATTTCTATATGATATAATAGATACTGGAGCTCCAAACTGACTCACAACTCGATCAACATATAACTTAGCCAGCTGGTTAAGAGTAGACGTAGCTTTTATGGGCAAAAACTTTGTTGTGTTGTCATTTTGTCTATTATTACCTAAATACTGTCATAACTGCTAGGTGTCCTAGGTAGCCCAAATAGAAATCCATGGTCACATGGTCCCATTTTCATTCAGGTCCTGGAAGTGGGTTCAACAAACCTGTAGGTCACTGACGTACTGGCTTAATCTGCTGACAGATTGGACATCTGTCTACATAATTGGCTATGTCTTTCTTCATCCCTGGCCACCAATAAGACTTGTTTGATGGAGTTAAATATTCAACATGCGGAAGCAATCAGGATCACTAAGCACTATAATTCAATCTATTTTAGCATCTAAGCAAGCATGTTCATAAACTAAAATAGGATTTATGAAAACTAACCTTTGAAGAACTCTTTAATCTTCAGTTCCAGCTTGAATCTTCGTAGCAAAACCTTATAGACCCACCACTTGATCTTCCCTACTATTCTCTAGGGCCTTAGATTGGATGGTGGTATTCAAAATGAGTTAGAATTTGAGGAAAATTGGAGAGCAAAAGACTGGTTTTGAGCTTCAAGTTAGAAGAACACTTCTTTTTCCAAAATTCCAGAAAAATTTCATTTTTCATGTCTCTAAAACTCAGTCAACTGTCTTGGTTTTTGTCAAAATTATCATGCAACTCAAATTGTATTAATGAATGACACCAAGTATGTGAGATTTGAGTGGGAAAATAATGTCAAATGTGGAGAAAACCCACTATATTCGATTTTGGATTAAAAAACAATTTTTTTATTGAAGTTTTAATAAAATTCAATTTTTAGCTTAGATTTCATTCTAAGGATTAGGATACTACGGGATAATCATGACACATTAGACTCCACCAGCCAGGCCCTGGTGGAAAGCGTGTGCTAATAATAGTTGATGATTATTCAATTAGAACAAATAATTTAATTTTAAAAAATCAAATTAAATCCAAATTGATTTAAATGTTTGAATTTTCACAAAATTCAAATATCCAATTTTTTAAATAAAATCAATTCAAATAATTATTTTAAATAAAATTTATATAATTAATTAAATAATTTAATATCCAATATTAAATTATTAAGACACCAATTCCACAATCATGAATCCCTATTCATGTAATTAATATTTAAATCAAATTTAAATATTATCCAATTATCCAATTCTGTTTAATATGATAATTAAACGTGTAACTATATTGTATATAATTATTGATTTCCTTAGATCGAATTTGAACGTTTCAAATTTAATCCTCACACAATACTAAGGTTTAATCCGTTTGTGAGTTAGTAGGGGGACCTAATGGACCTACAGATCATGGGCTCCAATGATCCAAGCTTAATTGGCTAAACTCTTTAAACAAAATTAATTAACATTTGTTAACTACCAGGTTACTCCACTAAAGCCCAGTAGTTGCACTCCCTTCATTATAGATATATTTCTATCCATAATATAACCATAATCAGTAAGTCAACCCTTCATAGGTTGTTCGTAATAACGGCTGTGTCAAGAGCTGTTTTACTCCCGAGATTACATCTTGTTCCTTAAGTCCCACGAATTCTCTAATGAACAATTGGTTTGTGATCCAATCATCAAACCGAGTACCTCTCAGGTCAATGAGAGGGTGAGACCCCTTATTCAAGACATGAAGTCAATACTTAAGAGAACAACCTCTTTACTATCCCTAAAAGTGGAAATGAGTGAATTCCATCTTGTACCTTATGTCCCCAACTATCTACCCGATCTTATCCCTGAAATGGGAGGCTTATTGGAGTCAACCTCACCCATGAAAATCTAAGAATAATCCCGAATGAACAGGAGTTCATAGTTAGCTTAGGATTAAGGTTAAGTTACCTAGGTCATTGCTTTGAAATAGTCGGTCTTAAACAGTAAACAACATTATAAAGTAAGAGTGACTTATTTCTTGGTCCAATCTTATACAAACTCTTTGCATAGGACGCCTCCACTTGCATGTCTCTACATGAATGATTCAGGATCACATCATTTGTACAAAGTACAAAGTGTGCCGCATCCGATATTGTTTCCAGAATAAGGTACTCAGCCTTATCCGTATACTTATAGACCGTTTTGGCTATCTACTCGAACTTGATTCACTCTTATGTCTCTACATAAAGTCCAAGTACTCATGTAATAGCCATGAATCTTAGTTTATTGGATTTAGTACAATTTACATATTCAATAACAATTTTATTGAATAAAACCTCAATAACATCTTTATCGCAAGTAAAATATGTTTAATCTTACAAACTACGAGTTTTAGGAATACAACCCAACAATTATCATCTGTCATTTGAGCCCTGATGATATCATCTACTAATGTAGGTCTTACCTAGAAATGAGCTATCATTTTTCCAAAATGATCCACTGCCAGAGGTGCATTAACTCCTTTGAACTCCTATAGCAACCTTCCCCTTAAAGAATTCAACATATTGCTGGAACAACTGAACTTTCAACTCAAAGCATTGGTTACAACATTAACTTTACCTGGATGGTAGTCAATGGTGCAATCATAATCTTTTATCAACTTCATCCATCTTCTCTGTCTCAAATTTAACTCCTTCTAATAAAAGATATATTTCAAACTCTTATGATCTGTAAAGATATGACATTTCTCACCATATAAGTAATGCCTCCATATCTTTAATGCTAGCACAACAACTGCTAATTCCAGATCATGAGTAGGATAATTACCTTCATGTTTCTTCAGCTTCCTGGAAGCATAAGCTATAACTTTACCATCTTGCATCAATACATACCCCAATCCTTGTCTGGATGAGCCACAATAAATCTCAAATTCCTTCCTTAGCATTGGAAGAGTTAAGATTGAATCAGTTACCAATCTTTGCTTTAAATCCTGGAAACTTCGTTCACAGTTATCTGTTCATTCAAATTTAGCATCCTTTCTAGTCAGATTGGTCAATGGAGGGCTATTTTCGAGAAACCTTCCATAAATCTCCTATAGTAACCTATCGAACCAAGAAAACTCGTACCTCTATGACTGAGGTAGGTCGTTCCCATCTGACTATAACTTCGATCTTCTGAGGATCAATGTTGACACTTGCTGCAGACACCACGTGTCCTAGAAATACCACCTGGTCTAGCCAAAATTCATGTTTGTTGAACTTAGCATATAACTGTTGGGTTTTATGTCAACTCGTGGTTTGTAAACTATAAACTTATCATGTTATCAATAAAGATGTTATTGAGGTTTATTCAATAAAGTTATTGTTGAATGTATGAATTACTTATTTCATTTTAGAAAGAACCTAGATCCCATAAACTAAGAACCATGGCTATTACATGAGTACTTGAACTTTATGTAGAGATATAAAAGTGGATCAAGTTCGAGTAGATAGCTAAAATGGTCTATAGTATATGGATAAGATTGGGTACCTTATTCTGAAGACACTATCAGATGCAACCCGCTTTTTATTTGATACAAACGATGTGATCACAAAATCGTTCATGTGGAGATATGAGAGTGAGGGCATCCTATACAAAAAATATTTGCATAAGAACGGACCATGAGATAGTCATTTTTTCTTTATTATTACCGTTTACTGTTAAAACTGACTATTTTAATCTGATGATCTAAGGTAACTCGATCTCAATCCTGAGATAACTATGAACTCCTGCTTATTTAGGATTATCCTTTGATCTGCATGGGTGAGAGTGGTTCAACAGCGCTGCTTAAGCCTTCCATTTTAGGGATAAGAAAGGTTAGATAGTTGGGAACATAGTCCTGCAAGATGGAATTCGCTCCTACCTGCTTTAGGGATAATAGATAGGTTGTTCCCTTAAGTACTGACTTCTAGTCTTGAACAAAGGGACCCTATCCTCTCTATGACTGAGAGGGACTCAGTTTATTGGTAGGACCATAGACTAATTGTTCATTGGTGGATCAATGAATACTTAAGAAGCAAATTGTATTACAGGGGTAAAATGATAATTTTGATTCAACTGTTAATATGAACAACTTGTGAAAGATTGACTTACTGATCATGGTTAAATCAAGTGGACAGAAATATATCTACAGTGAGGAGAGTGTAACTACTGGGTTTTAATGGAGTGACTTGGAAATTAATGAATGTTGATTAATTCGGTTTAAAGAGTTTGACCAATTAATCTCGGATCGTTGGAGCTAGTGATTTGTAGGTCTATTAGGCCCCCTTACTAGCTCACAAACGAATTAAACCTTAGAATAGTGTAATGAGAAAATTTGAAACATTCAAATTTGAATTAAGGGAATTATTAATTATATGTGATACGATAATTAAACGAAATTGGAGAATTGAATAATATTTAAATATGAATTAAATATTAATTACATGAATAGGGACTCATGTTTGGGAATTGGTGGTTTAATAATTTGATATTAGATATTAAATTATTTTAATTTAATAGTTTAATTAAATTTTAGTTAAAATTAATTTGATATGAAATTGGAATTTTTGAATTTTATAAAAATTCAATTTTTTAAATCAAATTTTTTTAATTTGATTTTTTAAAATAAAATTAAAAATTAAAAGTTGATAAAAATTTGATTAAGTAAGATTTTTCCACTTAACCCACCTACAATCCCACTTAATCTTAGATGTTTGGTGTCACTCATACATGCAATCTGATCTGCATGTTAATTTTGATAAAAACAAAAAGAGTTCGCTGAGAATTTTGATTCATGTAATCTGTTTTGAGAAGAAAAAAGAGGTTTTCTTTTGTTCTTCACCAAACACCAAAAATCTTCTCCAATCTTTCTTCCTCATTCTCATTTTGGGTTCCATCACCCAATCTAAGGTCTTAGAAGATAGTAGGGAATATCAAGTGGTGGTCTACAAGGTGTTGCAGAGGAGATTCGAGCTGGAGTTGAAGTAATTGAAGAATTCTTCAAAGGTAAGATACTGAACCCTATTTCTTTATTTTGACCATGTTTGCTAGATTACTAAAATTGATGGAATTAAAGTGCTTGAGATTCAAATTTTTTTAACTTGTTGGTTGTCAACACTAACAATCACAGTTTCTCACGTAGTGTTTACAATACCATCCTTAGATGCTCTGCATGTTCTTCTTTACTTCCTGAATACACCAAGATATCATCTATAAAAATAATCACAAACTAATTTAAGTATAGACGAAATATTCTGTTCATCAAATCCATAAACACTATTGGGGCATTAGTTAAGCCAAATGGAATAACCAAAAACTCATAACGCCCATATCTGATTCGGAAAGCTGTCTTAGTCATATCTAACTCCCTAACCTTTAACTGATGGTAGCTTGATCTCATATCAATTTTTGAAAATACTGATGCTCCTTTCAACTGATCAAACAAGTCATCAATATGAGGTAACAGATACTTATTCCATATAGTTACCTTGTTCAATTTCCTGTAATCAATACATAATCTGAGTGTGCCATCTTTCTTTTTCACAAATAAAGCTGGCGCTCCCCAAGGTGACACATTGGGCCTGATGTAGCCTTTATCCCCTAATTCATGCAGTTGAGCTATCAATTCCTTCAGCTCAACTGTAGCCATTCTGTACGGTGCCTGTGAGATAGGTGTTGTTCTTGGTATCAAGTCTATAGTAAACTTCACCTCTCTATTAGGTGGCAATCCTGACAACTCCCCAGGAAATACGTTAACGAATTCCTGCACCATAGGAACATCCTCTGGTCTTATCTTCCTCGGTTGACCAACCGTTACATAGGCCAAATATGTTGTACAACCTTTACTCAACAGCTTTCTGGCCTTTACTGTATTTTTCTTTCCCCTACAAACACTATCTCTGCCTAATATGGTAATCTGAATCTCACTTCTTTCTTATGAAAATCAACAGATACGTGATATTAAAATAAGAAATCCAGTCCTAAAATATAATCAAAGTCTAACTGTTCTAAGGGTATCAAATCAATCTCCATATGTTCTTCTATTTGAAGTACAGTGTTTCTATAATAAATATTAACTACCAATACATCACCATTAGGGGTGGAAATAACTAACTCTACAGGCATAATTTCTAGCACCTTATTAGTATTCAATGCAAACATGCTGGAAATAAATGAACGAGTCACTCCTGGATCAAATAAAACATGTGCAGGTCTATCATGAATAAAGACCATACCATTAACAACATCGGGTGCATCCTCAGCCTCCTGTTGGATCATGGCGTAAACTTTGCCTTGTTGACGTGGCTGTACCACTGCACCCTTCTATTTGGCACCACTAGTACCCTCTTCGCCTGTTGTGCTTTCCTTAGGTTGCATCACTGTCTAGGATGCTGTTTTCTTCTCAGTTAGCATACCTAAAATCAATTGAGGACATTCTCTTCTATAATGACCAGCCTGTCCACACTAATAGCAGACTTTCTGTCCCTTGTAGCACTAACCTGTATGAAATCTACCACATCTGGTACACTGAGGTTTCCTATCTGTATTGGCCACTGATTCCCCATAACGTCTTGATCTAGATCCTCCAGTTGTCTGACTAGATCTACATCGGTCTTTCTTCTGCTAACTGCTAGCTGTACTACCCTAAGAGGTTGCTAGCCCACTAAAACGAGACCTGAAATATCTCCTGCCAGACTCTCCTAGCATAAAGTTCCCTTTCTCCCCTCTAGAGACTTCCCTATATTGTCTATCCTCTATCAGGCTCTCTTCCTCTCGCATGGCAGTCTCAACTAACTGAGAAAAATCAGTCCAGTTAACTGTAGCAGTAACAAGAGTCCGTATCTCCCTTCTCAAACCACTCTTAAAACGCCTACATCTATCTTTCTCTTCAGCTATGATCGTAGAAGCATATCTGGATAACTCAGTATATTTATGTCTGTACTCAACAACAATCATGTTACCTTGAACGAGTTTTAGGAACTTGTTCCTCTTCGCCTCATAATACTAGATAATATTTATCTTCAAAAATTCTTTTAAACTCTTCCCATGTCATCTCTTCTAACTTGTTTCTTCGAAAGTCTATCACTCTCCATCATTATTCCGCCCGTTTCTGTAGCAAAAATACTGCCAACTTGACCTTACGATCCTCAAAGCATCCAGTTACCTAGAAACATTAACCACGCATCAACATCTGCAGGGTCAGTAGTACCTTTGACAGCAGTGGCACCTAGTGCCTTCATTCTTTCAATGTCATACTTCTTCTCAGAATCCACCAGTATCGATCCTACACTAGCTACCAATCTCTAAGTAATCCTACCAAAGATTATATCCTCCATCTGAGGATCAGCTCTGACTTGAGGGGTACTAGACTATACCTCTGATGTAGCCTCTTGCACTATCGATCCTTTGACTAACTCTGGATATTTTTTAGCTATAGGATCTCTGGTAGGGTAACGATCCCTTTCAACCATCTACCAAGTCAGTCCGTCACATATACATTGTTAGCCTTATAACATTATTTACATGCTCCTAATCTAATGCATGACTCTATTCCCAAAATATTATGCTCTGATACCAACTTGTCACACCCCTTCCCAGATTACCCTCTTAATCCGATAAGAGATGTGAAGACAACAATTGCCAACCCTCTTATGACAACTATTGTCCAACATACTCATGAAAACCTGTATCCTTAGTACCAGTTAAGCCTGATTAGCAGTTTATAATTCTTAAGGACTTACCATATGATCTCAACCATAGTTTAAAACATATAATTTACTATTAACCAAGAATATCAACATCATCATACATAATAGATTTAGAAACCACACTTATATACAACACAAGCTCCACTCTTCCCCCGTCCCTTTGACATGGACATAAAACTAATAACAGAACATTATGAGCCAACTAGACTGCAATCTTTCTGAAGAGTCTGGGAAGTGACTGACTGGTAGAACTACTAGGCTTTAGGACGTTGACCACTACCTGGGAAGGAAAACATTTTTAAAGTGTGAGCTGGAAAGCCCAGTGAATGACTATCTTAAATAAAACATACTTTAAATCATAGTTAACATAAACAAGCTTATCAAAGAAATATTTATTAAATCATAATCAGAGTTTTTAAAACGGAACTGAAATCATAAGAATACATTATATAAAAATCTTGAAATAATTATTAGCATCTTTCTAAAACTCCGCTACTCTGTTGCCTGAACATACGGAAAAGCCCTTTTGCTCAATCCCCAATAACCTTAGTTGAGAGAGAATCTTTTTACTCGATTTCATCAACGTCGATAACATAGTCATATGTGCAAGTAGAGCTAGATTGGGTCTTGACCACCTTACCATACCTTCGGTGTCAAGGATCCCTATCATCATTGAAATCTGGGTACCTTACTATACCTTCAGTTCCAACATTGGAGTAGAGTTTGTACAAGGCACAAATATTAAACATTTAAGAACATATACAGAGTATGCGTATTTGAAATAATCATACCTCCTAGTTTCATACCAATGCATGGTGCCTTGTAAAACATAAAATATACTCGATTAGTTTCAACATGCGATAAAAACATGGCATAGACTTACTGAAAAATGTATGCTAAACTCTTAAATAACTTCATTATTTAAAAATATAGATCATGCGATCAACATTTATTTTAAGGCATACGTTGGAGAAAATCATGATATAATAACTTCATATGAAATACCTAAGCATTGGGAATCATTCATAAAACTTGCGTTAGAAAACACTTATTAAAACTTGTCACTCACTGTCTTAAGCTACTTATCCAAGGGGCTGTACACATCTCTTATTTGTGTTTTCCTTGAAAAGGAAAGGTCCATTGGTCAGTATACTTAGCATCCTTTTGAGCTTAACTTCATCACATATTAGTAGCTATTGTGTCATAGCTATGTTCGACGCATCAAAACCGTCCTTAACGTATCGATTATCCATAGCCATTTTACCTCATAACTTGGTTGATAATTGGGAATACTTTCTCAAGGTGGTCAGTAAGCGTTGAAACACTTCTCAGTCTATGCGACATACATCCACTATGCGATGTACTCAGATTGCCTTCGTTGTGGTTTAGCTATGCTGTATGCATTAACGCATAACATCATTGAGTTAGCGGCTTGTTTTCTTTTTCGTATGCAGCTGTCTACTTATTCATCCACAACATCATTCCAAATTCAAACTTCCATAATTCTTAACTTTAATTCCAATATTCGTTTAACTAAACTTCTTTTAAAGAAAATGCTCATAAACATCTTAACTTTTGCTTACCTTAGAATTTAAGCATTATTTCCTCCAGAATCGATCAGTAATCCCTCAAATTCTCCTTTAGTTGGCCGAGAGTTCTTCAACTTTTAAAATATTCAGATGGAAACTGATGGAACACGAGACATAGGCAGTGGAATTAGGATCTAATTACACTCTAATTGCTTTTAAGTAAAAGGAAACTATCATGCAAAACAAGGGAAAAACAGTAATTAATAGGATATGATACAACCTTCGCTCTCAAAAACCACTTTTCTCGCAGAATCTCGACCCGAACTCTTCCAAACCACCACTAGAGTTGACCTACTATCCTCTGGACTCAGAACCGAGTTGTGGGACCCGATGGATGAAGAAAATCGAGAGAGAGAAAGAGATGGAAATTTGGGTTAGGTTTGGGTTTTGGATTTCAATCAAGAAAATTATTTTTCCAGCCCAAATTTAGAAAACAACTTTTGCAAAAAAATGGCCAAAATCCTTTAATCCAAATTATAAGCCCAATTTATAGAAAAAAGCCATGCAACAATTCCGTGAACCAAATCCATAAAAATCCAACACCTAGAATCCACTATCTAAGTGGGCTTAATGTCTTTACTATAAGCCTACACCTAGCCCATTATTTTGTTAGTGGAATTATCCAAAAAAAGTTTGGATTTTCCAACTAACTTTAGTCAAAGGGCAAAATAGTCATTCGGTCAAAGTCAAACTTTGACCAAAAAGTCAACATTTTGACTTTTTATGATTTTTTCCGTATTGACTAATTTTGACCTCCCGAGCATGAATCCACATTCATTTTCTCGAAATTCAAATCACATTTGAATATAAGATCGGTCAAAGTTTGACTTTTCAAAGTCAAAAGTCAACTCTTTGACTTTTTCCATATTTGACCATTTCCATTATTTTCGAGCTTCCGAACATGAACGTATTCATATTTTTGATATGTAAATCATATTTAAATATTAAAGCTGTATCTCTAAACTGAAAAATCCGACCACTATATCACATATACTTGTCGATTTCTCTCTCTTCACCTAATTCGAACAATTCGAATTATTCTATCATACTGTTCTAAGTTTATTCCATATGAGCTAGTAGGGGAACCTAATGGACCTATAGATCATGGGCTCCAACGATCCGAGATTAGCTAGCTAAACTCTTTAAACGAAGCTAATCAACATTCGTTAACTAACGGGTCATTCCACTATAGTCTCGTAGTTGCATTCCCCTCACTATAGATATATTTGTGTCTATTTGATATAACCATGATTAGTAAGCTAATCCTTCATAGGTTGTTCTAATCTCGGATGGGTCATAAAAACCATTTTACCCCTAAGACTACATTTTGTTCCTTAAGTTCCATTGATCCTCTAATGAATAATTGGTTTAAGGTCCAACCTATAAACCGAACCCCTTTCGGGTCAAGGAGAGGATGGGACCCCTTATTCAAGACCTAGATTCAGCACTAAAGGGAACAACCTATCTACTATCCCTATAACGGGTAGGAGTGAATTCCATCTTGCACCCTATGTTTCCCAGCTATCCACCCAATCTTACCCCTGAAATGGGAAGCTTATTGGGCCAACGATATTGAGCTGCCCTTACCTATGCAGATCTAAGGATAATTTCAAGTGAACAGAAGTTCATAGTTAGCTTAGGATTAAGATTAAGTTACCTAGGTCATCAATTAACGAATTAGTCAGTTTTATACATAAAACGACATTTAGAACGTAAAAGTGACTATTTCATGGTTCAGTCTTATGCAAACTCATTGCATAGTATGCCCCCACTCACATATCTCTATATGAACGATTCAGGATCACATCGTTTGTACTAACTACAAAGTGGGCCGCATCCATAGTGTCTCCAGAATAAGGCGCCCACCTTATTCATATACTATAGACCATTTTAGCTACATATTTGAACTTGATCCATATTTATGTCACTACATAAAGTTCAAACTACATTAAATAGCCTCATGACCTTAGTTTATTGGATTCAAGGTTACAATTTCAATAACAACTTTATCGAAAAACAAACAAAATATGTTTATTAATTTACAAACTATGAGTTTTAAGACATAAAATCCAACAAACTCCCACTTGGACTAAAACTCCTAGTGGAGTATCACAATATTGAATTTAAGTGAGAAACATATGAGTACAATCAACATATGAATATAATAAACTAGGGTATATACCCAAAAGTTCTCCCACTTGTCCTAGTTTACAAACTTTGTAGACCTAGACTTTGTAGGTGACCTTCAAACACTTTAGCCGTGAGGGCCTTTGTAAAAGGATCAACAATGTTTTGCTCAGAAGATATCTGGGTTACTACAACGTCTCCATGATGTACAATCTCTTGGATCAGATGGTATTTGCACTCAATATGCTTGTCGTGCTTGTGGCTTCTTGGTTCTCTTGAATTTGCAACTGCACACTATTATCACAATATAGGGTGATAGACAGATGCATATTTAGAACGACTTCCAAATCTGTCAAGAATTTCCTTAACCATACTGCTTCCTTTGCTGCTTCACAAGTAGCTACGTATTCAACTTCCATTGTAGAGTCAGCTATACAGGTTTGTTTTACGCTTCTCCACACTACTGCTCCTCTGTTAAGAGTGAACACTGATCTAGATGTAGACTTTCTAGCATATTTATCAGTTTGAAAAACAAAGTCAGTGTATCCAGTAAGGATCAAATCCTTAGCACCATACACGAGCATGTAGTTCCTCATTCTCCTAAGATACTTGAGGATATTCTTAACGGCAGTCCAATAATCATATCCAGGATTGGACTAATACCTACTGACTATCCCTACTACGTAGCATATGTCAGGTCTAGTACATAACATTGCATACATCAGGCTCCCTACTACAAAAGCATATGGAATGCGTCTCATATCCTCAACCTCTTGAGGTGTCTTAAGACATTGATCTTTTGAAAAATGAATTCCATATCTGTAAGGTAACAAACCTCTTTTGGAATTCTGCATCTTATACTTAGACAACATTTTGTCTATATAAGTTGCTTAAGACATGGCTAGTGTTCTATTCTTGTAGTTCCAAATAATCTGAATCCCGAGAACATACTGCACATTTCCTAAATCTTTCATTTGGAACTGCGTTGCTAGCCATTTCTTAATGTCAGTTAGGTAAACTACTTCATTCCCAATGAGTAGAATATCGTCAACATATAAAACTAAGAACGCTATAGTAGAATTGACGATCTTCTTGTAAA